>NC_041388.1:128956212-129085527 GCF_002162155.2 Triticum dicoccoides | reverse complement strand
CGCCGCCTTGCGCTGCGCCGCCTCCGCCTTGCGCCGCCGCCGCCCGCCTCGCCGGAGTCCGAGCCGAGGTAGCCGCCGCCGCCCGATTTTCTAAGAAAAACCGATTCGTTTTTTTAGAAAACACTAGTTTTCGTTTTTTTTAAATAGATCGGTTTTTTCCGGTTTATTTATTTAGCGAGTGTTCGCTCGTTCGTTCGTTATAACGAATGCGTTCATCGTTAAGTTCCAGAAAACGAACGTTCGTTCGTTATTCTGTTCGTCGTTTCTCTTTTTTTCGGATTTTCCGCGATTATTTCTGATCCGATTTTCGTTCTAGTATAACTTTTCGCTCGTTTATCGGAATCAAGCGATTCAAGCGCCTGGAGTTTTGTCTCGAAACCCTCTTTCCATTTAACCAACTCAAAAAAGTTTTTGCCTCAGTAAAATTTGACCTAGATTCAGATTAGTAAACAGAGTTTGTTTCTTTTGCCGTTTGTCTTTCGTTGCTTCGTTCGATTTGATTCTTTTTGTCAACCGGAGTTCTTAAGTTGAACTATCTTGTTAGATATCTTATTTGAGTTTTACCTGTGCATTAGATGAGTACTTATTGTATGCTTGTTTGTTTGCGATAGAGTACCCGAATTGCACCGCTTGCTACTTCGAATCCCTAGGTTTCATGGATCATCAGCAAGGCAAGTAACACTTTGATCATACTTCCTATTATCCAGTTTTTATTGCATTAGATCAACTCTCACACATTGTATGTTTAGGATCTAATTAAATTGTGATTTTTGGGAAGTAGATGAGGTAGTACCTATTACCTGTTTTATTATCAAACCTTTGGGAGTTACTTCTACGTTGCTTATCGCTATGCTCTGCTAGTAGACGTGGATTGGGTGAGTGTATCCATGACAGATGTGAGATTGTTAAATTAATGGTTTATTCAAGGTGGCAACCTAAATACACATCTGGGTGGATTGAGGCACCTGTGTATTCCATCGATTGCCTATTTTTCTTTGGACCGCCACCCAGGCTCAAAGGGATCATGAGATTATTCATACTAGAAACTTCCATGTGCAGCCACAAGCTATTATGGGCTCTAGCATAGTTGACTAAGTCGTGCGAACTATTACAGTGGTAGACTAGCAGATGTAGGGGATGTAGGTTGGTACGGTCTACCCGTTCGTAAGGTGCAAGCGCTTCTGAAAGACTATGTCTCGGCCATCCGTTTATCAAACACCATGTAGTGCGAGAATTCCAACGGAGGAGATCGAGTCTTGTGGGGAAAAGTGCGCAAATCTCTGCAGAGTGTATAAACTAATCATGGTTAGCCGTGTCCCTGGTTATGGACATCTTGAGTATCTAGTACTTGGATTATCATGTGAATCTCATCATGTTACTCTAATTAATTTTGTTGGGTTTTAATGATGATATTTAATTGGGATTGAGAGCGTGTCTACACTGTCAATGTTTAACAACTACCATGATAGTTAAATAAAATTTATTCATTTGCAGTAGGGAAAAACTGGCTTTATGCAAAACTGTAACCATAGAGCTTTCCACCAGCCAAATATGCATGTAGTATAGTCTTATTCTTCCATCATTCTCTATGTGTTACTTTGCCAGCATATTCCATGTGCTGGCCCGTTTTCGGGCTGCAACGTTCATGTTGCAGACTTTTTAGATGACGAGTAAGGAGACTTTTAGGTCGTGGTTCTATACTCAGTGATGCCGTTGGAGTTGATGGAATCACTTATCTTCCAAGCCTTCCGCTGTTATCGTTATTAGATGGCCTTAAGCCATTTTTATTGTAATAAGTTCTCTTTTGAGACACTTAATGTAATAAGTGTGTGATTGCTACTCTGTTATAAATCCTTCAAGTACTGTGTGGTGTCAGCATTACTGATCCAGGGATGACACCGGAGCACAGAGATCAGACTGGTTGAGGTCTGGTCACTACATTTCATCACCTACATCACAAGTGCCACTTTGCTCCACTTGGGAGTCGTTATTATCATCAAACTCCACGTTACATGTCTCCTCAATAAGTCCACACCTCAATAAGTCCTGTGGACTTATTGAGAACACCGTAAGCATGAGAGTTTGTAGCAAAACCAACAAATATGCCCTCTTGAGCTCTAGCCTCAAATTTAGACAAACGAACACCTTTCTTGAGAATGAAACACTTACACCCGAACACTTGAAAGTGCTTGAGGTTGGGCTTGTTACCGGTGAGTATCTCATATGGAGTTTTGTTCAAGCCTTTGCGGAGATAAAGCCGATTGGATGCATGACACACGGTGTTGATGGCTTTGGCCCAAAAGTTGTATGGAGACTTGAACTCTGCCATCATGGTCCTTGCCGCATCCATGAATGTCCGGTTCTTCCTCTCCGCTACACCATTTTGTTGAGGGGTGTATGGTGCGGAATATTGATGCTTGATCTCCTCGTCACTAAGAAACTCATCCAAGGTGTAGTTCTTGAACTCGGTGCCGTTGTCACTTCTTATCGTCAAAATCTTTGCATTGTGTTAGCGTTGAGCTTCATTTGCAAAGTCAATTACGGTTTGTTCGGTCTCACTCTTCCTCTTGAAGAAGTATACCCAAGTGTATCTTGAATAATCATCCACAATCACCAAGCAATACTTTCTACCCCTAAGACTATCAAAGGATGGAGATCCAAAGAGATCCAAGTGAAGGAGCTCTAAGGGCCTCTTCGAGTAGATGATAGTCATGGGAGGGTGAGCCTTCTCATGTAGCTTTCCTTCAATATAAGCACAATCTTGGGCAAAAATAACATTTGTTAGTCCACGGACATGGTCCCCCTTGATAAGACTTTGCAAAGATCTCATATTGACATGGGCTAAACGGCAATCCCAAAGCCATCCCACATCAACTTTAGCCATTAGGCATGTCGCGGTCTTAGTGGGTGTCTCCGAAAAGTTAATCACATAGAGACCGTTCTCGACATGACCAACAAAGGATACTTTAAGAGTCTTGCTCCATAAGAGGGCCACGGTATCAATGTCAAACAAAGTGGCAAAGCCCATGAGTGCAAGTTGACGAACGGAAAGTAAATTGTATGCAAGGGACTCAACAAGCATGACTTTCTCGATCGTGAGATCATGAGAAATGACAACCTTGCCAAGTCCCAATACCTTAGAAGATGAGGCATCACCCCACTCAACATCGATGGGCATAGATGATATCTTGTGCACGTCTGATACGTCCATTTTGCATCATGCTTTTATATCAATATTTATTGCATTATGGGCTGTTATTACACATTATGTCATAATACTTATGCCTATTCTCTCTTATTTTACAAGGTTTACATGAAGAGGAGGAATGCCGGCAGCTGAAATTCTGGGCTGGAAAAGGAGCAAATATTAGAGACCTATTCTGCACATCTCCAAAAGTCGTGAAACTCCATGGGAATTATTTTCAGAATATATAAAAAATATTGGGCGAAGAAAGTACCAGAAGGGGGCCACCCACCGTCCAGAGGGTGGGGGGCACGCCCTACCCCCCTGGGCGCCCCCTGCCTCGTGGGCCCCTTGGTGGCCCTCTGATGCCCATCTTTGGCTATATGGAGTCTTTGGTCGAGGAAAAAATCATAAGCAAGCTTACGGGATGAAACTCCGCCGCCACGAGGAGGAACCTTGGCGGAACCAATCTAGGGCTCCGTCGGAGCTGTTCTGTCAGGGAAACTTCCCTCCGGGAGGGGGAAATCATCACCAACGATCCTCTCATCGGGAGGGGGTCAATCTCCATCAACATCTTCACAAGCACCATCTCATCTCAAACCCTAGTTCATCTCTTGTATCCAATCTTTGTATGCAAACCTTAGATTGGTACCTGTGGGTTGCTAGTAGTGTTGATTACTCCTTGTAGTTGATGCTAGTTGGTTTACTTGGGGGAAGATCATATGTTCAGATCCATTATGCATATTAATACCCCTCTGATTATGAACATGAATATGCTTTGTGAGTAGTTATGTTTGTTCCTGAGGACATGTGAGAAGTCTTGCTATAAGTAGTCATGTGAATTTGGTATTTGTTCGATATTTTGATGAGATGTATGTTGCCATCCCTCTAGTGGTGTCATGTGAACGTCGACTACATGACACTTCACCATTATTTGGGACTAGAGGGAGGCATTGGGAAGTAATAAGTAGATGATGGGTTGCTAGAGTGACAGAAGCTTAAAACCCTAGGTTATGTGTTGCTTCGTAAGGGGATGATTTGGATCCATATGTTTCATGCTATGGTTAGGTTTGCCTTAATACTTCTGTTGTAGTTGCGGATGCTTGCAATAGGGGTTAATCATAAGTGGGATGCTTGTCCAAGTAAGGGCAGTACCCAACCACCGGTCTACCCACATATCAAATTATCAAAGTACCGAACGTGAATCCTATGAACGTGATGAAAGCTAGCTTGACGATAATTCCCACGTGTCCCCGGGAGCGCTTTCCTTTATATAAGAGTCTATCCAGGATTGTCCTTTGCTACAAAAAAAGATTGGGCCATCTTGTTGCACCTTATTTAATTTTATTACTTGCTACCCGTTACAAATTACCTTACCAAAAAACTATCTGTTACCAATAATTTCAGTGCTTGTAGAGAATACCTTGCTGAAACTGCTTATCATTTTCTTCTGCTCCTCGTTGGGTTCGACACTCTTACTTATCAAAAAGGCTACGATAGATCCCCTACACTTGTGGGTCATCAAGACTCTTTTCTGGCGCCGTTGCCGGGGAGTGAAGCGCCTTTGGTAGGTAGAATTTGGTAAGGAAAAATTTATATAGTGTGCTGAAATTTACTGTCACTTGTTACTATGGAACATAATCCTTTGAGGGATTGTTTGGGGTATCTTCACCCCGACCAGTAGAGCAAAGAGTTGCTCCTCAACCTACTGAACCTACTGAAAATGTTTACTTTGAAATTCCTTTGGGTATGATAGAGAAACTGCTAGCTAATCCTTTCATAGGTGATGGAACATTACATCCCGGTATGCACCTAATCTATGTGGATAAAGTTTGTGGATTATTTAAGCTTGCAGGTATGCCTGAGGATGTTATAAAGAAGAAGGTCTTCCCTTTATATTTTAAGGGAGATGCATTGACATGGTTGAGGCTATGTGATGATATTGGATCATGGAAGTACCAAGGATTGAAATTGGAATTTCATCAGAAGTTTTATCCTATGCATCTTGATCATCGTGATCGTAATTATATATATAATTTTTGGCCTCGCGAAGGAGAAAGGATCGCTCAAGCTTAGGGGAGGATTAAGTCAATGTTATATTCATTCCCCAATCATGAGCGCTCAAAAGAAATGATTATTCAAAAAAAATTATGCTCGTCTTTTTCTCAATAATCGCTCCATGCTCGATACTTCTTGTGCTGGATCTTTTATGATGAAGACTATTGAATTCAAATGGGGTTTATTGGAAAGAATTAAACACAACTCTGAAGATTGGGACCTCGATGAAGGTAACAAGTTAGGTATAACACCTAAATTTGATTGTGTTAAATCTTTTAAGGATACCGATGCTTTCCGTGAATTTAGCACTAAATATGGACTTGACTCTGAGATAGTAGCTTCTTTCTGTGAATCCTTTGCTACTCATGTTGATCTCCCTAAGGAGAAGTTGTTTAAATATAATCCTCCCATTGAAGTAAAAGTAGTTGCACCTATTAAAGTTGAAGAAAAGACTATCACTTATAATGATCATGTTGTTCCTACTACTTATATTGAGAAACCACCTTTCCCTGTTAGAATAAAGAATCATGCTAAAGCTTCAACCGTGCTTAACAAAAGTAATATTAAGACACCTAAACCCCCTGGGCAAATTAAGGTTGAACCTAGTGTTGCTATGGTTAAAGATCTCTTTGCCGATAATATTGATGGGCATGTTATTTACTTCTGCAATGAATCTGCTAGAATTGCTAGACTTGATACTAAAAATAAACATAGACCTATTGTGGGCATGCCTGTTATTTCTGTTAAAATAGGAGATCATTTCTATCATGGCTTATGTGATATGGGTGCTAGTGCAAGTGCAATACCCCATTCCTTATACAAAGAAATTATGCATGATATTTCACCTGCTGAGATAGAAGAGATAGATGTTACAATTAAGCTTGCCAATAGAGATACTATTTCACCAGTTGGGATTGTTAGAGATGTTGAAGTCTTGTGTGGGAAAGTTAAATATCCTGCTGATTTTCTTATTCTTCGTTCCCCATAAGATGACTTTTGTCCAATAATATTTGGTAGACCCTTCTTGAATACTGTTAATGCTAAGATAGACTGCAATAAGGATATTGTTTCTGTTGGTTTAGTGGATATGTCTCATGAGTTTAATTTTGCTAAATTTCATAGACAACCCCATGATAAAGAATTGCCTAGTAAATATGAAATTATTGGTCTTGCTTCTATTTCCGTGCCTCCTACTGATCCTTTATAACAATATTTGCTAGACCATGAAAATGATATGTTTATGAATGAAAGAAGGGAAATAGATGAAGTATTCTTTAAACAGGGACCTATTTTGAAGCACAACTTACCTGTTGAAATTCTAGGGGATCCTCCTCCACCCAAGGGTGATCCCGTGTTTGAGCTTAAGCCTTTACCTGATACTCTTAAATATGTGTATCTTGATGAGAAAGAGATATATCCTATTATTATTAGTGCTAACCTTTCAGAGCATGAAGAAAAGAAATTATTGAAAACTCTGAAGAAGCACAGTGCTGCTATTGGATATACTCTTGATGATCTTAAGGGCATTAGTCACACTCTCTGCCAGCACAAAATAAAATTGGAGAAAGATGCTAAACAAGTTGTTGATCACCAACGATGGTTAAATCCTAAGTTGAAAGAAGTGGTAAGAAAAGAAATATAAACCTTCTGGTGGTAGGTATAATTTATCCCGTTGCTGATCATCAGTGGGTAAGTCTTGTCCATTGTGTCCCTAAGAAGGGAGGTATTACTATTGTTCCTAATGATAAAGATGAATTGATCCCACAAAGAATTGTTACAGGTTATAGAATGGTAATTGATTTCCGCAGATTAAATAAAGTTACTAAAAAGGATCATTACCCTTTACCTTTTATTGATCAAATGCTAGAAAGATTATCCAAACACACACATTTTTGCTTTCTAGATGGTTATTCTGGTTTCTCTCAAATACCTGTGTCAAAAGAGGATCAAGAAAAGATAATTTTTACTTGCCCTTTCGGTACCTTTGCTTATAGACGTATGCATTTTGGTTTATGTAATGCACCTGCTACCTTTCAAATATGTATGACTGCTATATTCTTTGACTTTTGTGAAAAGATTGTCGAGGTTTTCATGGTTGATTTCTCTGTTTATGGGACTTCTTTTGATGATTGCTTAAGCAACCTTGATCGAGTTTTGCAGAGATGTGAAGAAACTAATCTTGTCTTGAATTGGGAGAAGTGCCACTTTATGGTTAATGAAGGTATTGTCTTGGGGCATGAAATTTCTGAAAGAGGTATTGAAGTTGATAAAGGTAAAGTTGATGCTATTGAAAAGATGTCTTTTCCTAAGGACATTAAAGGTATAAGAAGCTTCCTTGGTCATGCCGGTTTTTATAGGAGGTTCATTAAGGGCTCCTCTAAAATTTCTCGGCCTCTGACTAATCTCTTACAAAAAGATGTCCCTTTTGTCTTCGATGATGATTGTGTAGAAGCATTTGAAATACTTAAGAAAGCTTTGGTTTCTGCACCTATTGTTCAACCTCCTGATTGGAATTTACCATTTGAAATTATGTGTGATGCTAGTGATTCCGTTGTAGGGTCTGTTCTAGGACAAGGAGTTGATAAGAAATGAAATGTTATCCAATATGCTAGTAAAACTCTAGACAGTGGCCAAAGAAATTATGCTACTACTGAAAAAGAATTTTTAGCAGTTGTATTTGCTTTGATAAGTTCAGACCTTATATTGTTGATTCTAAAGTAACTGTTCACACTGATCATGCTGCTATTAAATATCTTATGGAAAAGAAAGATGATAAACCTAGACTTATTAGATGTGTCCTCTTGCTACAAGAATTTGATTTGCATATTATTGATAGAAAGGGAGCTGAGAACCCCGTTGCAGATAACTTGTCTAGGTTAGGGAATGTTCTTGATGACCCACTACCTATTGATGATAGCTTTCCTGATGAACAATTAGCTGTGATAAATGCTTCTCGTACTTCTCCATGGTATGCTGATTATGCTAATTATATTGTTGCTAAATTTATACCACCTAATTTCACATACCAGCAAAAGAAAAAGCTCTTCTATGATTTAAGACATTACGTCTGGGATGACCCACATCTTTATAAAGAAGGAGTAGATGGTGTTATTAGACGTTGTGTACCTGAGCATGAACATGAACATATCCTACGCAAGTGTCACTCCGAGGCTTATGGAGGACATCATGCTGGAGATAGAACTGCACATAAGGTATTGAAATCCGGTTTTTATTGGCCTACTCTCTTCAAGGATGCCCGTAAGTTTGTTTTGTCTTGTGGTGAATGTGGATGTCAAGAAATGCCTATGAATTATTCACTTGTTATTGAACCATTTGATATCTGGGGCTTTGATTATATGGGACCTTTTCCTTCCTCTAATGGGTATACACATATTTTAGTTGCTGTTGATTACATTACTAAGTGGGTAGAGGCTATTCCAACTAGTAGTGCTGATCATAACACCTCTATTAAGATGCTTAAAGAAGTCATTTTCCAAGGTTTGGATATCCTAGATATTTAATGACTGATGGTGGTTCACATTTTATTCTTGGTGCTTTCCGTAAAATGCTTGCTAAGTATGATGTTAATCATAGAATTGCATCTCCATATCATCCACAGTCTAGTGGTCAAGTAGAACTTAGCAATAGAGAGCTTAAATTAATTTTGCAGAAGAATGTCAATAGATCTAGAAAGAATTGGTCCAAGAAACTTGATGATGCATTATGGACCTACAGAACTGCATATGAAAATCCTATGAGTATGTCTCCATATAGAATGGTTTATGGTAAAGCATGTCACTTACCTCTTGAATTAGAACATAAGGCATATTGGGCTATTAAAGAACTCAACTATGACTTCAAACTGGCCGTGAGAAGAGACTTTTTGACATTATCTCACTTGATGAATGGAGAACCTAGGCTTACGAGAATGCCAAACTGTTTAAAGAAGAAGGTTAAAAGATGGCATGACAAAAGGATACAAAAACATGAGTTTGATTTAGGTGACTATGTATTGTTATACAACTCTCGTTTGAGGTTTTTTGTAGGCAAACTCCTCTCTAAATGGGAAGGTCCTTACGTCATCGAGGAGGTCTACCGTTCCGGTGCCATAAAAATCAACAACTTCGAAGGCACAAATCTGAGGGTGGTTAACGGTCAAAGAATCAAACATTATATCTCAGGTAATCCCATAAATGTTGAAACTAATGTTATTGAAACCGTAACCCCGGAGGAATACATAAGGGACACTTTCCAGAACGTTTCAGACTCCGAAAAGGAATAGGTACGTGGTACGGTAAGTAAACCGACTCCAAAACAGTTCTAATAGCAATTTCTCTCCGTTTTGGAATATTTAAGAAAATAGGAAAATAAGAAGCAGACCGGAAAGGACACGAGGCTTCCACGAGGGTGGAGGGCGTGCCCTACCCCCTGGGAGCGCCCCCTGCCTCGTGGGCACCTCGTGTGCTCTTCAGACTCCATTTTCTTGCACGATACTTCTTTTGGTCAGTAAAAATTCATTATATAATCTCCCAAAGGTTTTGACCACCGTATCACGCAAATATCCTTTGTCTTCATTTCGATCTATTTTTCTGATAGATCTAGATCGCCATGGCGTCTTCAAGTGCCCCCAAGGACAAGTTCTTCGAGAAGGTCATTAACCCCTACCTCGCAGAGGTGCTGCAACACCCTCAAACCGTTGAGATGCATGAGGGGTTGCTGCATATCCGCGATGTTGTGGGACCAAGGAGGACCGGAAGCATGGAGACAAGGCTCCAGGCATTGGAGCAACAAGTTTCCAAGTGCCAGGAGATGGTGGAACGTGGACTCGACTCCAATCATATAATGATCATGGAGTTCACCAACAACCACAAGCTGGATGACAAGAACATTGGGGAGGCCATTTTCAAGCTTCACAAGAAAATCGAGCGCCTCCAAGCCCAGATCTATGATCTGCTAAACCAAAACTGTGAGTATGAATATAGATTCAAGAGGATGGGTTTGGCTGCAGATTTGAGGATCCCAGAGACTCAATCATCCTTCTATGTTGGTGATCCTATGCCTTGGAAGATGGACAACAAGCCTACATCATCAACAACTCCTTCATCACCACCTTCGAGGAAGGAAACATAAACACATGGGTATGGGCACTCCCCTGGGCAACTGCCAAGCTTGGGGGAGTGCCCCGGTATCATATCACCATCACACTTTTATCTTTACCGTTTTTCTTAGTTCGATCCTTTTGGTAATATCTTGATCTAGTAGAATAAAGTTTTATTATGATCTAGTTTTAGTTTTACTTTATGATCCTTCTATGTAATCGAGTCTGTGAGCTATATATAATAAAGATTAGTGTTGAGTCAAGGGCTTGATTATTTTGCTATGATCTTGAGGGAATAGAATAAAAGAGAAGAAATAAAAAGAAATAAAGGGATCATGTGGATCTTATGGAGAGTAATGATCTCACATATAAAGAGTATGATGAATAAAAATTGTTGAGAGTTGACAAACATAGTTTTGGTCATCGTTGCAATTAATAGGAAGTAATAAAGAAAGAGAGGTTTTCACATATAAATATACTATCTTGGACATCTTTTATGATTGTGAGAACTCATTAAAATATGACTTGCTAAAGAGTTGATGTTGGACAAGGAAGACAATGTAATGGGTTATGTTTTCTTACATCTGAGATAAATTATATTGTCATGGATCATCCAACATGTTAAGCTTTCCTTTCCCTCTCATGCTAGCCAATTTCTTTGCACCAAGTAGAGATACTACTTGTGCTTCCAAACCTAAACCCAGTTTTGCCATGAGAGTCCACCATATCTACCTATGGATTGAGTAAGATCCTTCAAGTAAGTTGTCATTGTTGCAACCAATAAGAATTTCTCCCTAAACATGTATGACTTATTAGTGTGGAGAAAATAAGCTTTATACGATCTTGTGATGTGGAAGAAATAAAAGCGACGGACTGCAAAATAAAGGTCCATATCACAAGTGGCAATATAAAGTGACGTTCTTTTGCATTAAGATTCCATGCATCCAACCATAAAAGCACATGACAACCTCTGCTTCCCTTTGCGAAGGGCCTATCTTTTATTCTTGTCTATTACTTCATGCAAAGAGTCACGGTGATCTTCACCTTTACTTTTTACATTTTATCCTTCGGCAAGCACAATGTGTTGGAAGGATCCTGATATATATATGGCTAATTGGATGTTGGTTTTCATGAACTATTATTGTTGACATTACGCTTGAGGTAAAAAGTTGGGAGGCAAAACTATAAGCCCCTATCTTTCTCTGTGTCCGATTAAAACATCATAACCATAAATATCGCGTGAGTGTTAGCAATTGTGAAAGACTAAATGATGGTTGAGTATGTGGACTTGCTGAGAAGCTCTTATATTGACTCTTTCCTATGTTATGATAAATTGCAATTGCTTCAATGACTGGGATTATAGTTTGTTAGTTTTCAATGAAGTTTCTCGTTCATACTTGAGTATGTGAATGAATTGTTACTTTAGCATATAAGAGATCATATGACAATATATATATATTGCTGTTCTAAGAATGATCATGATGCCCTCATGTCCGTATTTTATTTTATCGACACCTCTATCTCTAAACATGTGGACATATTTTTCGATTTCGGCTTTCGCTTAAGGACAAGCGTGGTCTAAGCTTGGGGGAGTTGATACGTCCATTTTGCATCATGCTTTTATATTGATATTTATTGCATTATGGGCTGTTATTACACATTATGTCACAATACTTATGCCTATTATCTCTTATTTTACAAGGTTTACATGAAGAGGGGGAATGCCAGCAACCAGAATTCTGGGCTGGAAAAGGAGCAAATATTAGAGACCTATTCTACACATCTTCAAAAGTCCTAAAACTCCACGGGAATTATTTTCAGAATATATAAACAATATTGGGCAAAGAAAGTACCAGAGGGGGCCCACCCACCGTCCACGAGGGTGGGGGCGTGCCCTACCCCCCTTGGCGCGCCCCCTGCCTCGTGGGCCCCCTGGTTGCCCTCTCATACCCATCTTTGGCTATATGGAGTCTTTCGTCGAGGAAAAAATCATAAGCAAGCTTACGGGACGAAACTCCACCGCCACGAGGCGGAACCTTGGCAGAACCAATCTAGGGCTTCGGTGGAGTTGTTCTGCCGGGGAAACTTCCCTCCGGGAGGGGGAAATCATCACCATCGTCATCACCAACGATCCTCTCATCAGGAGGGGATCAATCTCCATCAACGTCTTCACCAGCACCATCTCATCTCAAACCCTAGTTCATCTCTTGTATCCAATCTTTGTATCCAAATCTCAGATTGGTACCTGTGGGTTGCTAGTAGTGTTGATTACTCCTTGTAGTTGATGCTAGTTGGTTTACTTGGTGGAAGATCATATGTTCAGATCCATTATGCATATTAATACCCCTCTGATTATGAACATGAATATGCTTTGTGAGTAGTTACGTTTGTTCCTGAGGAGATGGGAGAAGTCTTTCTATAAGTAGTCATGTGAATTCAGTATTCGTTCGATATTTTGATGAGATGTATGTTGTCATCCCTCTAGTGGTGTCATGTGAACGTCAACTACATGACACTTCACCATTATTTGGGACTAGAGGGAGGCATTGGGAAGTAATAAGTAGATGATGGGTTGCTAGAGTGACAGAAGCTTAAACCCTAGTTTATGTGTTGCTTCGTAAGGGGCTGATTTGGATCCATATGTTTCATGCTATTGTTAGGTTTACTTTAATACTTTTGTTGTAGTTGCGGATGCTTGCAATAGGCGTTAATCATAAGTGGTATGCTTATCCAAGTAAGGGCAGTACCCAAGCACCGGTCCACCCACATATCAAATTATCAAAGTACCGAACGCGAATCATATGAACGTGATGAAAGATAGCTTGACGATAATTCCCACGTGTCCTCGGGAGCGCTTTCCTTTATATAATTGTCTGTCCAGGATTGTCCTTTGCTTCAAAAAGGATTGGGCCATCTTGCTGCACCTTATTTACTTTTATTAGTTGCTACCCATTACAAATTACCTTATCACAAAACTATCTGTTACCAATAATTTCAGTGCTTGCAGAGAATACCTTGCTGAAAACTGCTTATCATTTCCTTCTACTCCTCGTTGGGTTCGACACTCTTACTTATCGAAAAGGCTACGATAGATCCCCTACACTTGTGGGTCATCAAGACTCTTTTCTGGCACCGTTGGCGGGGAGTGAAGCGCCTTTGGTAGGTGGAATTTGGTAAGGAAAAATTTATATAGTGTGCTGAAATTTACTGTCACTTGTTACTATGGAACATAATCCTTTGAGGGGCTTGTTTGGGGTATCTTCACCCCGACCTGTAGAGCAAAGATTTTCTCCTCAACCTACTGAACCTACTGAAAATGTTTACTTTGAAATTCCTTCGGGTATGATTGAGAAACTACTAAGTAATGCTTTCACAGGTGATGGAACATTACATCCCAAATTGCACCTAATCTATGTGGATGAAGTTTGTGGATTATTTAAGCTTGCAGGTATGCCCGAGGATGTTATCAATAAGAAGGTCTTCCCTTTATCTTTGAAGGGAGATGCATTGACATGGTTGAGGCTATGTGATGATATTGGATCATGGTACTACCAACTATTGAAGCTGGAATTTCATCAGAAGTTTTATCCTATGCATCTTGTTCATCGTGATCGTAATTATATATATATATAATTTTTGGCCTCGCGAAGGAGAAAGTATCGCTCAAGCTTGGGGGAGACCTAAGTCAATGTTATATTCATTCCCCAATCATGAGCTCTCGAAAGAAATGATTATTCAAAAAATTTATGCTCGTCTTTCTCTCATTAATCGCTCCATGCTCGATACTTCTTGTACTGGATCTTTTATGATGAAGTTGAATTCAAATGGGATTTCTTGGAAAGAATTAAATGCAACTCTGAAGATTGGGACCTCGACGAAGGTAACGAGTCAGGTATAACACCTGAATTTGATTGTGTTAAATCTTTTGAGGATACCGATGCTTTCCGTGAATTTAGCACTAAATATGGACTTGACTCTGAGATAGTAGCTTCTTTCTGTGAAGC
Source organism: Triticum dicoccoides (assembly GCF_002162155.2). Taxonomy (NCBI): domain Eukaryota; kingdom Viridiplantae; phylum Streptophyta; class Magnoliopsida; order Poales; family Poaceae; genus Triticum; species Triticum dicoccoides. The sequence goes on along the minus strand of NC_041388.1, from coordinate 129,071,183 downwards.
CTATGCTACTCACGTTTATCTCCCTAAGGAGAAGTGGTTTAAATATAATCCTCCCATTGAAGTAAATGTAGTTGCATTTATTAAAGTTGAAGAAAAGACTATCACTTATAATGATCATGTTGTTCCTACTGCTTATATTGAGAAACCACATTTCCCTGTTAGAATAAAGAATCATGCTAACGCTTCAACCGTGGTTAACAAAAGTAATATTAGGACACCTAAACCCCCTGAGCAAATTAAGGTTGAACCTAGTGTTGCTATGGTTAAAGATCTCTTGGCCGATAATATTGATGGCCATGTTATTTACTTCTGCAATGAATATGCTAGAATTGCTAGACCTGATACTAAAAATAAACATAGACCTGTTGTGGGCATGCCTGTTATTTCTGTTAAAATAGGAGATCATTGCTATCATGGCTTATGTGATATGGGTGCTAGTGCAAGTGCAATACTGTAGCGACCAGACCTCAAACAGTCTGATCTCTGTGCTTAGGTGTCATCCCTGGATCAGTAATGCTGACACCACACAGTACTCAGGGATTTATAACAGAGTAGCAATCACACACTTATTACATCGACTATCTCAATAGAGAACTTATTACAATAAATATGGCTTAAGGCCATCTAATAACTATAACAGCGGAAGGCTTGGAAGATAAGTGAGTCCATCAACTCCAACGGCATCACTGAGTATATAACCATGACCTAAAACTCCTTAATCAATGTCTGAAAAGTCTGCAACATTAACATTGCAGCCCGGAACGGGTCAGCACATGGAATATGCTGGCAAAGTAACACATAGAGAGTAATGGAATGAAACAGCTATACTATATGCATATTTGGCTGGTGGAAAGCTCTATGGTTACAGTTTTGCTATAAGCCAATTTTTCCCTACTACAAAGGAATAAATTTATTTAACTGTCATGGTGGTTGTTAAACATTGAGAATGGTTGACAGCATCATCAATCCCAATTAAGCATCATCATTAAACAAAACCCAACAAAATTAATTTTTAGAGTAACATGTTGAGATTCACATGATAATCCAAGTACTAGATACTCAAGCTGTCCATAACCGGGGACACGGCTAATCATGATTAGTTTATACACTCTGTAGAGGTTTGCGCACTTTTCTCCACAAGACTCGATCGCCTCCGTTTGGTTTCTTGCACTACATGGTGTTTGAGAAACGGATGACTGAGACATAGTCTTTCAAAAGCGCTAGCACCTTACGATGGATAGACCGTTACACCTACTTTCCCCTACATCTGCTAGTCTACCCTGTAAGAGTTAGCACGACTTAATCAACTATGCTAGAGCCCATAATAGCTTGTGGCTACACACGGAAGTTTCTAGCATGAAAAATCTCATGATCCCTTTGGGCTTGGGTGGCGGTCCATAAAGAAAAATAGGCAATCCTGGAATACCCAGGTACCTCAATCCACCCAGATGTGTGTTTAAGTTGCCACCTTAGATAAACCATTAATTAACAAACTCTCATCTGTCATGGATATCACTCATCCAATCCACGTCTACTAGCATAGCATGGCAATAGTAAGCAAACGTAGAAGTAACTCCCAAAGGTTTGATAATATAACAGGTAATAGGTACTACCTCAACTACTTCCAATCCCACAATTTAATTAGATCCTAATCATGCAATGTTTGAGGATTGATCTAATGCAATAAAACTGGGTAGTAGGAGGTATGATCAAAGTGTTACTTGCCTTGCTGATGATCCGTGAAACCTAGAGATTCGAAGTAACAGGCGGCGCACTCCGGGTATTCTATCACAGACAAACAAACAAGCATACAATAAGTATTAATCTAATGCACGGGTAAAACTCAAATAAGAGATCTAACCAGAAGGTTCAACTTAAGAACTCCGGTTTGCAAAAAGAATCAAATCAAACGAAGCAACGAAAGTCAAACGGCAAAAGAAACAAGCTTCGTTTACTATTCTGGATCTAGGGCAATTTTTACAGTGGCAAAAACTTGTTTAAGTTGGTTAAACGGATAGAGGGTTTCAAGACGAAACTCCAGGCGCTTGAATCGCCTGATTCCGATAAACGAGCGAAAAGTTATACTAAAACGAAAATCGGATCAGGAATCGCGATCAGAAAAATCACGGATTTAATCAGAGAAAAAGAAAAATGACGAACGTTCGCTAGAACGAACGAACGAACGAACGCTCGCTAAATAAATAAACCGGAAAACCCGATCTATTTAAAAAAAACGAAACTAAAAAAAACCGCGACCCCCTTTTTCCCTTATATATATGTATATGTATATATACCTCGGGAGGCGGGTCGGCGGCGGCTCCGGCGGTGGCGGCGGGCGCGTGGATCGTGGCACGGCTAGGGTTAGGATTGGCAGCGGCTCTGGTGGGCTAGGGCGGCTCGGCGGCGGCTATTTAAAGGCTGCCCCTCGGGCGGAGTCCCGCTCGGGTACGGCCCAAAGTCGGTTCGTGTTTTTTTTAATTATTCCGCGCAGAAAAACGAATAAAAGAAATACTAAACAGACTCCAAAAATCCCAAAACAAATTTTCCTGGGCTTCTAAAATCAAGCCGCACAAGGTGAACATTTATTTGGGGCCTAAATGCAATTTTGAAAAACACACATTTTTCCTAAATTCAAATAAAATACCGAAAAACTCCAAAATAAAATCTTATTTGATTTTATTATTAAATCCTCAATATTTCTTTATTTTGGGAAAGTCATTTTATTCCCTCTCCCATATTTTTGTAAGAGAAATAATTGATGATAAAATAATTAAAATCAAATGATCCTATTCTCAAAATTTGAGAGAACTCAAATATGAAAATAACGAAATCCCCAACTCTCTCCGTGGGTCCTTGAGTTGCGTGGAATTTCTAGGATCAAAACCAAGAGAAAATAAATTATGATATGCAATGATGGTCTAATGTATAACATTCCAAATTGAAAATTTGGGATGTTACAAACCTACCCCCCTTAAGATGAATCTCGCCCTCGAGATTCGGGTTGGCTAGAAAATAGGTGAGGGTGGTCCTTGAGCAAATCTTCCTCTCGCTCCCAGGTGGCTTCATCCTCCGTGTGGTGGCTCCATTGAAGCTTGCAAAACTTGATAACCTTGTTGCGAGTGACTCGACTGGCATACTCTAGAATCTTAACTGGTTTCTCCTCATAGGTCAATTCGTTATCCAACTGAATTACTTCCAATGACACGGTGTCTCTCAAAGGTATGTCAGCAATCTCCGCGTGGCACTTCTTCAACTGAGAAATGTGGAACACATCATGAACTCCTGACAATCCTTCAGGCAATTCCAACTTGTAGGCCACTTCTCCCATACGTTCCAATACTCGGTATGGTCCTACAAATCGTGGCGCTAACTTTCCTTTAACACCAAAGAGCTTTGTTCCCCGAAGTGGGGATACTCAAAGATAAGCTCTATGTCCAACTTCGTAAACTGTCTCCTTGCGTTTAGAATCTGCATAACTCTTCTGTCTAGACTGGGCTATCTTGAGCCTATCGCGAATCAATTTCACCTTCTGTTCAGACTCCTTAATCAAGTCAGGTCCAAACAACTGGCGGTCTCCAACTTCATCCCACGTCAACGGTGTCCTGCACCTCCTTCCATACAAGGCTTCGAAAGGGGCCATCTTTAAACTGGATTGATAGCTGTTGTTGTAAGAGAACTCTGCATACGGCAAATTCTCGTCCCAACTAGATCCATAATCTAGCGCACAAGCTCTCCGCATGTCCTCCAAAATCTGATTGACTCTCTCGGTCTGTCCATCTGTCTGTGGATGAAAAGCTGTGCTGAACTCTAGCCTGGTACCCAAAGTTTCGTGCAACTGATTCCAGAACTTTGAGGTAAACTGGGTTCCTCTATCTGATACTATACACCTCGGAACTCCATGTAAGCATACAATCCTGGTCATGTATATCTTTACCAACTTAGCACTGGTGTAAGTGGTCTTTACCGAGATGAAATGAGCTACTTTCGTCAACCGATCAACTACAACCCAAATCGAGTCATAGCCTGAATGAGTCCTGGGTAATCCCGTGATAAAATCCATGCCTAACTTATCCCACTTCCATTTGGGTATCGGCAATGGCTGTAGAAATCCTGCTGGCTTCTGATGCTTTGTCTTTACTCTCTCACATACATCACAAACTGCTACATACTCCGCAATATCTTTCTTCATTCTGGTCCACCAGAAAATATCCTTCAAATCCAAATACATCTTGGTATTTCCTGGGTGAATCGAATATGGTGAATCGTGTGCCTCTTGCAGAATCAATTTCCTGATCTCCGGGTCATTGGGCACATAAACACGGTCTTCAAACCATAGGGTGTCGTGCTCATCCTGACGAAATCCTTTAGCCTTTCCTTCGCTCATTTTCTCCTTTATAGAGGCAATCTACTTGTCAGTCTTCTGAGCTTCTCTGATTTTATCCATCAAAGTTGACTGAATCTCCAATGCTACTACATAGCCTCTCGGAACTATTTCCAAACATAGTTCATGAAGATTTTCGGCTAACTCCCTTGGTATTTCTCCCGTCATTAGTGTATTGACATGGCTTTTGCGACTCAATGCGTCAGCTCCTACATTAGCCTTTCTGGGATGGCAATGCAATCTCATATCATAATCCTTGATGAGCTCCAACAATCTCCTTTGTCTGAGGTTCAACTCCTTCTGCGTGAAAATGTACTTCAAACTCTTGTGATCCGTGTACACCTCACAATGATTTCCAATGAGGAAATGTCTCCAAGTATTCAGTGCATGCACTACGGCTGCTAACTCCAAATCACGCGTAGCATAATTCAACTCGTGAGGCTTAAGCTGTCTTGAGGCATATGAAACAACTCTCCCTTCCTGCATAAGCACTGCTCCAAGTCCTCGACGTGAAGCATCGTAGTACACCTCATAATCCTTGGTCTGGTCTGGCAAAATCAACATTGGTGAAGTAACCAAGAGTTTCTTCAACTCCTGGAAACTAGCCTCACACTCCTCGGTCCATATGAACTTGGTATCCTTTTTCAACAACTCCGTCATAGGCTTCGCAATCTTTGAGAAATTCTCAATGAATCTCCGGTAGTATCCTACGAGTCCAAGGAAACTCCGGATCTCTCCAACTGTTGTTGGTGCCTCCCACTTGGTCACGGTATCAACTTTAGTGGGATCTACTAATATACCTTCTCCGGATATAACGTGTCCGAGGAATCCTACTTCCTTCCCAAAACTCACATTTGCTGAACTTTGCATACAACTGATGTTCTCTGAGCTTCTCAAGTACCAATTGCAAATGCTCCTTATGCTCCTCTTCACTTTTCGAGTAAACCAGAATATCATCAATGAACACCACAACGAACTTATCCAAGAACTCCATAAACACTTTGTTCATTATGTTCATAAAATAGGCAGGTGCATTAGTCAGACCAAATGACATAACAGAATACTCGTACAGCCCATACCTGGTGGTAAAAGCTGTCTTAGGTATATCTTGTTCTCGAATCTTCAACTGGTGGTATCCTGATCGCAGATCGATCTTGGAAAATACCTTAGATCCTTGCAATCGATCAAACAGATCATTGATCATTAGTAGTGGGTACTTGTTCTTGATGGTTACTTCATTCAATCCTCGATAATCAACAACCATCCTTAACGATCCATCCTTTTTCTCCACTAGAAGTACTGGTGATCCCCAAGGCGACAAACTTGGGCGAATGTAACCTTTATCCAGTAACTCCTTAATATGCTTCTTAATCTCCACCAAATCCTTTGCAGGCATCCTGTATGGTCTCTTTGATATTGGCCCTGTGCCTGCCAATAGCTCAATCAAAAACTCAATATCTCTATCCGGTGGCATGCCTGGCAACTCTTCTGGAAATACTTCAGGGAAATCCCTTACCACTGGTACTTCCTCCTACACAACTCCTGTAACAATTTACTCGAGTCCCTTTTAGCACATGTCGGGATACATACTTGATCCTTCTCCCTTCTGGGGTAGTAAGCAAAATTGTCTTACTAGCGCAATCAATGTTTCCTCCGTACATCGACAGCCAATCCATACCCAGAATTACATCCAATCCTTGTGATTCCAAAATGAGAAACACATGCCTACCTATACTCAATGGCACTTGAAACATCCTTGACTGGCCATATACTCCGCTCCTGGTGAGCTTACTAGCATAGGTGTTCTAAGAACCTTAGTGGGCAGGTTATACTTATCCACAAATCCCCTTGATATGTATGAATGTGATGCACGAGTATCAAAAAGAACGAGTGCAGTAAATGACTTAACCAAAAACTTACCGATTACTGCATCCGGTTGCTCTTCAACCTCCTCCACGTTAACATGGTTCACCTGTCCCCTGTTGAAAGGGTTTGGCTCCTTCCTAGAGCTTCCATTGCCATTCTGGCCTTCAGGACATTCATTGGCATAATGTCCGGTCTTCTGGCACTTAAAGCAAGTGACTTGGCTCAGGTCCTTCTTGGCTGGGGTTCATGGGTTGGTACGGTTCTGGCCGTTGCTTCCTCCATTGCCATTACCATTCTTGGTGCCGTTGTGATTGTGCGAGCTACCTCCTCCATGGGTATGCTGAAAATGTCCTCCCGATCTAGGGGTAAAATGTGGCTTCTGCTGAGCTCCAGAATTGTACTTCCCTTGTCCATACTTCCTCTTGCGGTTCTCAATTTGCTGCTGTTTGCCTTCAATCATAAGAGCACGGTCTACCAACTCCTGGTAGTTGTTGAAGGTTGCTACCATCAACTGCATGCTCAACTCATCATTGAGTCCTTCTAGAAACTTCTCCTACTTAGCTGCATCCGTAGCAACGTCATCTGGGGCATAACATGCTAATTTACTAAAGTCCTCCACATACTGGCCAACTGTCCGTCCTCCTTGGCGCAAGTTGCGAAACTCACGCTTCTTCATGGCCATAGCTCCTGCTGAAACATGGGCAGTTCGAAAAGCCTGCTGAAACTGGTCCCAAGTGACAGTGTCGACAGGGAAAGTGGCTGTGAAATTCTCCCACCATGATGCTGGGGGTCCTTCAAGCTGATGTGCGGCAAACTTCACCTTCTCCGCATCTATGCATCCTGCTGTGGTCAACTCTCTAGCTGTCTTGCGGAGCCAATCATCTGCTACTATCGGCTCAGTGCTACTGGAAAACACCAGCGGATTCAGTCTAAGAAAACGGGCTAAGTGATCAACAGGTGGTGGTGGTGGTGGTGGGTTGTTGTTGTTGTTGTTCCCCTGATTCTGATTCTAGACTAGCAACTGCATCAATGTGTTCTGCTGCTGGATCAACTGGGTGAGCTCTGGTGGAAAGGTAAATCCGGGGTCATGTCTCGGAGGCATCTGAGGGTTTAGAAAAGATGAGATTTAAGAATAGAGGGGGTCTAAAGAGAAAACACTACTCATATGCACATCAGGCAAAAGCAAACAATTCACTTCATTCATTCAAACAAGGGCATACAATCGATCTAACTATTGCAAAAGTGCTCAGACTACTGTATTTACATGGTGGACTACTACTACTGATGAGGTGGTCTACTAGAAATATTTTTTGGTTGTAGACTCCATGATATCTGCTCCGGCTTCATCAACATATTCATCATCGCTGTCATCTGGGTCCGAGTCGGTGTCGTCGATGATGATGTAGTCTTCCGGGCGAATCTTCTTGGGTTCTTCGTCTTCATCTATTGGTGTAGGGCCTCCCATAAATATCCCGATCTTCTTGATCAGATCGTCATTCTTCTCCACCAATACTTCAATTTCTTCTTCATAATCTTCACGTGTAGCCTTAAGTTTTTCCTCTAGTTCCTTGATTCTTGTCCTTGCCTTCTTCAGGTCTATCATGTCAGCGCACATCTGGTTCTCCTATCGTCGAATGTGCTGGTTTAACTCCTGGATAAAAGTTGCAACTGATCTATCCTTCCTCGTGCTGATCATCTCCCAGTGTTCATCTCGGCGCCCACAAATCTGGTAGATAGTATCCTTGAGATCATTGTGGTAGACTTCTCCAATGCGTCCCATGGTGATGTGAGCTGCCATGCTCTTTCCTAGATTCCAATTTGGTGCATCAAAAGAAAACTCTATGGGCTCAGTGACTGGCATGAACGTCCTTCCTGGAACTTGAACTTGAATCATCCAGCGCTCTTCTTCAGGTAAAGTGGCGTTGTAGGTTCCGGTGAAGCTTGGTACTCCTATGTTCAGGTATCTAGTGATTTCCTTCAAGTGACGTCCAAAGGGTGTATCTTCATCCGGTTGCGTGAACTTGTTCCTTGCATCCGCCATCCTAAAGAGTAGAAAAGATGAGAGGTCAGAAGAGAAGAGAGTGAATAGTGATCTAGGTCTTTAGCTTAGTGGTCGTGTCCTACAGTCAGCGTGTGCTCTAATACCATCTCTGTAGCGACCAGACCTCAAACAGTCTGATCTCTATGCTCAGGTGTCATCCCTGGATCAGTAATGCTGACACCACACAGTACTCGGGGATTTATAACAGAGTAGCAATCACACACTTATTACATCGAGTGTCTCAATAGAGAACTTATTACAATAAATATGGCTTAAGGCCATCTAGTAACTATAACAGCGGAAGGCTTGGAAGATAAGTGAGTCCATCAACTCCAACGGCATCACTGAGTATAGAACCATGACCCAAAACTCCTTAATCAACGTCTAAAAAGTCTGCAACATTAACGTTGCATCCCGAAATGGGTCAGCACATGGAATATGCTGGCAAAGTAACACATAGAGAGTAATGGAATGAAACAGCTATACTATATGCATATTTGGCTGGTGGAAAGCTCTATAGTTATAGTTTTGCGAAAAGCCAATTTTTCCCTTCTGCAAAGGAATAAATTTATTTAACTATCATGGTGGTTGTTAAACATTGAGAATTGTTGACAGCATCCTCAATCCCAATTAAGCATCGTCATTAAACAAAACCCAACAAAATTAATTTTTAGAGTAACATGTTGAGATTCACATGATAATCCAAGTTCTAGATACTCAAGCTGTCCATAACTGGGGACATGGCTAATAATGATTAGTTTATACACTCTGCAGAGGTTTGCGCACTTTTCCCCACAAGACTCGATCGCCTCCGTTTGGTTTCTCGCACTACATGGTGTTTGAGAAACGGATGACCGAGACATAGTCTTTCAGAAGCGCTAGCACCTTACGATGGATAGACCGTTACACCTACTTTCCCCTACATCTGCTAGCCTACCCTGTAAGAGTTCGCATGACTTAATCAACTATGCTAGAGCCCATAATAGCTTATGGCTGCACACGAAAGTTTCTAGCATGAAAAATCTCATGATCCCTTTGGGCCTGGGTGGCGGTCCATAAAGAAAAACAGGCAATCCTGGAATACCCAGGTACCTCAATCCACCCAGATGTGTGTTTAAGTTGCCACCTTAGATAAACCATTAATTAACAAACTCTCATCTGTCATGGATATCACTCACCCAATCCACGTCTACTAGCATAGCATGGCAATAGTAAGCAAACGTAGAAGTAACTCCCAAAGGTTTGATAATATAACAGGTAATAGGTACTACCTCAACAACTTCCCATCCCACAATTTAATTAGGTCCTAATCATGCAATGTTTGAGGATTGATCTAATGCAATAAAACTGGGTAGTAGGAGGTATGATCAAAGTGTTACTTGCCTTGCTGATGATCCGCGAAACCTAGAGATTCGAAGTAACAGGCGGCGCACTCCGGGTATTCTATCGCAGACAAACAAACAAGCATACAATAAGTATTCATCTAATGCATGGGCAAAACTCAAATAAGAGATCTAATCAGAAGGTTCAACGTAAGAACTCCGGTTTGCAAAAAGAATCAAATCAAACGAAGCAACGAAAGTCAAACGGCAAAAGAAACAAGCTTTGTTTACTATTCTGGATCTAGGGCAATATTTACAGTGGCAAAAACTTGCTTAAGTTGGTTAAATGGATAGAGGGTTTCGAGACGAAACTCCAGGTGCTTGAATCGCCTGATTCCGATAAACGAGCGAAAAGTTATACTAAAACGAAAATCGGATCAGGAATCGCGATCAGAAAAATCGTGGATTTAATCTGAGAAAAAGAAAAACAACGAACGTTCGCTAGAACGAACGAACGCTCGCTAAATAAATAAACCGGAAAAACCAATGTATTTAAAAAAACCGAAACTAAAAAAATTAAAATAAAACCGCGATCCCCTTTTTTTCCTCGGGAGGCGGGTCAGCGGCGGCTCCGGCGGCAGCGGCGGGCGCGCGAATCGAGGCACGGCTAGGGTTAGGGTTGGCGGCAGCTCTGGTGGGCTGGCGCGGCTCGGGCGGCGGCTATTTAAAGGCTGCCCCGGGCGGAGTCCCGCTCGGGTACGGCCCAAAGTCGGTTCGCGTTTTTTTAATTATTCCACGTAAAAAACAAATAAAAGAAATACTAAACGGACTCCAAAAATCCCGAAATAAATTTTCCCGGGCTTTAAAATCAAGCCGCGGAAGGTGACCATTTATTTGGGGCCTAAATGCAATTTTGAAAAACGCACATTTTTCCTAAATTCATATAAAATACCGAAAAACTCTGAAATAAAATCTTATTTGATTTTATTATTAAATCCTCAATATTTCTTTATTTTGGGAAAGTCATTTTATTCCCTCTCTCATATTTTTGTAATAGAAATAATTGATGATAAAATAATTAAAATCAAATGATCCTATTCTGAAAAGTTGAGAGAACTCAAATATGAAAATAACGAAATCCCCAACTCTCTCCGTGGGTCCTTGAGTTGCGTGGAATTTCTAGGATCAAAACCAAAAGCAAATAAATTATGATATGCAATGATGGTCTAATGTATAACATTCCAAATTGAAAATTTGGGATGTTACAAATACCTCATTCCTTATACAAAGAAATTATGCATGATATTGCACCTGCTGAGATAGAAGAGATAGATGTTACAATTAAGCTTACCAATAGAGATACCATTTCACCAGTTTGGATTGTTAGAGATGTTGAAGTCTTGTGTAGGAAAGTTAAATATCCTGCTGATTTTCTTCTTCTTGGTTCCCCACAAGATGACTTTTGTCCCATAATATTTGGTAGACCCTTCTTGAATATTGTTAATGCTAAAATAGACTGCAATAAGGATATTGTTTCTGTTGGTTTAGGGGATATGTCTCATGAGTTTAATTTTGCTAAATTTCGTGGACAACCCCATGATAAGGAATTGCCTAGTAAAGATGAAATTATTGGTCTTGCTTCTATTGTCGTGCCTTCTACTGATACTTTAGAACAATATTTGCTAGATCATGAAAATGGTATGTTTATGAATAAAAGAAGGGAAATAGATGAAGTATTCTTTAAATAGGGACCTATTTTGAAGCACAACTTACCTGTTGAAATTCTAGGGGATCCTCCTCCACCCAAGGGTGATCCTGTGTTTGAGCTTAAGCCTTTACCTGATACTCTTAAATATGCTTATCTTGATGAGAAAGAGATATATCCTGTTATTATTAGTGCTAACCTTTCAGAGCATGAAGAAAACAATTATTGAAAACTCTGAAGAAGCACCGTGCTGCTATTGGATATACTCTTGATGATCTTAAGGGCATTAGTCCCACTCTCTGCCAGCACAAAATAAAATTGGAGAAAGATGCTAAACCAGTTGTTGATCACCAACGACGGTTAAATCCTAAGATGAAAGAAGTGGTAAGAAAAGAAATACTAAAGCTTCTGGAGGCAGGTATAATTTATCCCGTTGTTGATGGTCAGTGGGTAAGTCATGTCCATTGTGTCCCTAAGAAGGGAGGTATTACTATTGTTCCTAATGATAAAGTTGAATTGATCCCACAAAGAATTGTTACATGTTATAGAATGGTAATTGATTTCTGCAAATTAAATAAAGCTACTAAAAAGGCTCATTACCCTTTACCTTTTATTGATCAAATGCTAGAAAAATTATCCAAAAATACACATTTTTGCTTTCTAGATGGTTATTCTGGTTTCTCTCAAATGCCTGTGTCAAAAGAGGATCAAGAAAATACAACTTTTACTTGCCCTTTGGGTACCCTTGCTTATAGACGTATGCCTTTTAGTTTATATAATGCACCTGCTACCTTTCAAAGATGTATGACTGCTATATTCTCTGACTTTTGTGAAAAGATTGTTGAGGTTTTCATGGATGATTTCTCTGTTGATGGGACTTCTTTTGATGGTTGCTTAAGCAACCTTGATCGAGTTTTGCAGAGATGTGAAGAAACTAATCCTGTCTTGAATTGGGTGAAGTGCCACTTTATGGTTAATGAAGGTATTGTCTTGGGGCATAAAATTTCTGAAAGAGGTATTGAAGTTGATAAAGCTAAAGTTGATGCTATTGAAAAGATGCCGTGTCCTAAGGACATTAAAGGTATAAGAAGCTTCCTTGGTCATGCCGGTTTTTATAGGAGGTTCATTAAGGACTTCTCTAAAATTTCTCGGCCTCTGACTAATCTCTTACAAAAAGATGTCACTTTTGTCTTCGATGATGATTGTGTAGAAGCATTTGAAATACTTAAGAAAGCTTTGGTTTCTGCACCTATTGTTCAACCTCCTGATTGGAATTTACCATTTGAAATTATGTGTGATGCTAGTTATTTTGTTGTAGGGCCTATTCTAGGACAAATAGTTGATAAGAAATTAAATTGTAGAGACCCGACCTCAAACGGTCAAGTCTCTGTGCTTCAGTGTCATCCCTGGATCGGTAATGCTGACACACACAGTACTCGAAGGATTTATAACAGAGTAGCAATCACACACTTATTACATCGAATGTCTCAAAAGAGAACTTATTACAATAAATATGGCTTAAGGCCATCTAATATGATAATAGCGGAAGGCTTGGAAGTGAGTCCATCAACTCCAACGGCATGACAAACGACCTATCGCATCTTACTCCTTGTCTGAAAAGTCTACAACATAATACATTGCATCCCGAAAACAGGTCAGCACATGGAATATGCTGGCAATGTAACACAGTAGAGCAATGAATAGATAAATGCTAACACTACATGCATATATGACTGGTGGAGGCTCTATGGTTATATGGTTTTTGTGGAAAGCTAATTTTTTTCTACAACAAAGGAATAAACTTTTATTTAACTATCATGGTAGTTCAAACATTGAGAATGGTACCCCCATCTAAACCCCAAATGAAAGTAATTATCAACCCAACAAATTAGTTTAGAGTGATGAGATACAGTAGGATAATCCAAGTACTAGATACTCAAGTTGTCCATAACCGGGGACACGGCTAACCATGATTAGTTTGTACACTCTATAGAGGTTTGCGCACTTTTCCCCACAAGACTCGATCTCCTCCGTTGGATTTATCACACTACATGGTGTTTGAGAAACGGATGACCGAGACATAGTCTTTCAGAAGCATTAACTCTTTACTCCCGGTGGACAGTTACATCTACTTTCCCTCTACATCTGCTAGCCCACCACTGAAAGAGGTCACACAACATACTCAACTATGCCAGAGCCCATAATGGCTTGTGGTTGCACACAGAAGTTTCTAGCATGAACAATCTCATGATCCCTTTGAGCCTGGGTGGTCGACAATAGGAGGATCGCACGATATATCCCCGGGATCTCCTGGACAACACTTGTATATCCCCAGGTGCCAAAACAAGCAATCCACCCAGATGTGTATTAAAGTTTCCACCTTAAGTTGAACCATTAATTAACAATCTCACATCTGTCATGGATTTCTCAAACCCAAACCACGTCTACGAGCTTAGCATGGCAATATAAGGATAACGTAGAAGTAACTCCCGGAGTTTGATAATAAAACAGGTTATAGGTTCTACCTCATCATCTACTTCCCAATACCCACAAGTTAATCACATCCTAATCATGCAAGGTTTGAGGATTAGAACTAATGCATAAAAACTAGGTATGAAAGAAATATGATCAATGTGTTACTTGCCTTGCTGACGATCTGCAAATCCTAAAGACTCGTAGTAGCACGGTTCGCACTCCAGGTGTTCTATCACAAACAAATAATAGCATACATAAGCAATCAAGCAAATATGCACGCGTAAATCTCAAATAAGAAGATATAACCAGAAAGTTCAACTTAAGAACTCCGGTTTGCAAAAAGAATCAAATCAAACGAGGCAACGATACTCAAACTGCGAAAGAAACAAGGTCTGATTACTAATTTGGACTAAAGTCAAATTTTACAGTACCAAAATCTTGTTCAAGTTGGTTAAATGGAAAGAGGGCTTCGAGATGAAGATCTAGGCGCTTGAATCGCCTAATTTCGATAAACGAGCGAAAAGATAAACTAGATCAAAAATTAGGGCATAGATCGCGATCGAAAATAATCACGAAAAACCCTCGAAAAAGAAAAACTGACGAACAGGCTAACAAACGAACATTCGCTGTCTGTGACTAACGGGTGAACGGCGTTCATTAAAACGAACGAACGGACGAAAGTCCGCTGTTTAACTGAACCGAGAAAAAAAACCGAACCGGTCTATTAAAAAATAGATCTAGGGTTTTTGAAATAAACCGAACGGTTTTAGAAAAAAAAACGGCGGCTACCTCGGTGTACGTGACAACAGCGGTGGCGGCAACTCCAGCGGCGACGCGGCGGTGGTGGCGCGGCGCGGCGCAGCGGTGGCGGCTGGCTGGGGTTAGGGTTGGCGCGGCACGGCGGGCTGGGCCTCGGGGTCGCGGCTCGGGCGGCTTATAAGAGGCCGGCCTAGAGAGTCCCGGTCGGGTACGGCCTGAAGTCAGTTCCCCCTTTTTTTCAAATTATTCCATGCAGAAAAACAAAGAAAAGAAATACTAAACGGAGTCCAAAAATTCTGAAATAAATTTTTCCCGTCCTCCAAAAATAAGCCGGATAAGGTGAACATTTATTTGGGCCTATAATGCAATTCTGAAAAACGCATATTTTCCTAATTCAATTAAAATTGCAATGAAATCCAAATAAAATATGCAAATTGATTTTAATATTTTTCCTCCAATATTTCATTTATTTTGGAGAAGTCATATTATCTCCTCTCATATATTTTGGTATGAAATATTTTCAGGGAGAAAATTTATTAAAACCAAAGTGATCCTTGTTTCCATATTTGATAAAATTCAAATATGCAAAATGGTGAAATCCCCCAACTCTCTCCGAGGGTCCTTGAGTTGCTTAGAATTTCGAGGATCGCGAAAGTCAAAATGCACAAAATATGATATGCATGGATGACCTATGTATAACATTTGAAATTGAAAATTTGGGATGTTATAAACCTACCCCCCCTTAAGATGAATCTCGTCCTCGAGATTCGGGTTGGCTAGAAAATAGGTGTGGATGGTCTTTCTGTAGATCATCCACTCGTTCCCAAGTGGCTTCATCCTTGGTATGGTGGCTCCACTGAACTTTGCAAAACTTGATAACCTTCCTGCGAGTAACTCGATTGGCAAACTCAAGAATCTTGACAAGTTTCTCCTCGTAGGTCAAATCACTATCCAACTTTATTGCTTCCAGTGGCACTGTATCTCTCAGAGGGATATCGGCCATCCCTGCATGGCACTTCTTCAACTGGGAAACGTGAAACACATCATGAACTCCCGACAATCCTTCGGGTAACTCCAACTTGTAGGCTACCTCTCCCATGCGTTCCAAAACACGGTACGGTCCCACAAATCTCGGGGCTAACTTTCCTTTAACTCCAAATCGTTTAACTCCTCGAAGTGGTGACACTCTCAAATACGCTCTGTCTCCGATTTCATAGACCACCTCCTTGCGTTTTGAGTCTGCATAACTCTTCTGTCTTGACTGAGCTATCTTTAGTCTATCTCGAATTAGTTTAACCTTCTCTTCGAACTCCTTAATCAAATCGGGTCCAAACAGCTGTCTGTCTCCAACCTCATCCCACATCAACGGTGTTCTGCACCTTCTTCCATACAGGGCCTCGAACGGTGCCATCTTCAAACTGGCCTGGTAACTATTGTTGTACGAGAACTCTGCGTAGGGCAAATTATCATCCCAACTAGATCCATAGTCTAGTGCACAAGCTCTCAGCATGTCCTCCAGAATCTGATTGACTCTCTCTGTCTATCCATCTGTCTGCGGGTGAAAAGCTGTACTGAACTCCAGCCTGGTTCCCAAAGTCTAATGCAGCTGGTGCCAAAACTTTGAAGTAAACTGTGTTCCTCTATCTGATACGATGGTCCTCGGAACTCCATGCGGACATACGATCCTGGTCATATATATCTTGGCCAACTTCACACTTGTATAAGTGGTTTTCACTGTGATAAAGTGAGCTACTTTGGTCAAGCGGTCCACTACTACCCAGATAGAATCATATCTCGATCGGGTCCTGGGTAATGCGGTGATAAAATCCATGCCAAGTTTGTCCCACTTCCATTCGGGTATCGGCATAGGCTGCAGTAGTCCTGCTGGCTTCTGATGTTCTGCCTTCACTCTCTGACATACATCACATACGGCTACATACTCGGCAATATCCTTCTTCATTCCAGTCCACCAGAAACGCTCCTTCAAATACAAATACATCTTGGTGTTTCCGGGGTGTATCAAGTATGGTGAGTCATGAGCTTCCTGTAATATCAACTTCCTGATCTCGGCATTATTGGGAACATATACAAGGTCCTCGAACCACAAGGTGTCGTGCTCATCCTCACGAAAACCTTTGGCTTTTCCTTCACTCATCTTCTCCTTTATCTCGGCAATTTCTTTGTCATCCTTCTGAGCTTCTCGAATCTTTCCCAACAATGTTGACTGCACTTCCATGGTTGTAACAAAACCTTTAGGAACTATCTCCGAACGAAGTTCCCTGAGATCCTCTGCTAACTCCTTTGGCATTCCTTTGCTTACGAGGATGTTGAAGTAAGTCTTCCGGCTCAAAACATCTGCTACAACATTGGCCTTGCCTGGATGATAGTGCAACTTCATATCATAATCTTTTATAAGCTCCAACCATCTCCTTTTCCTGAGGTTCAACTCCTTCTGGGTGAAAATATACTTCAAACTCTTATGATCCGTGTACACATCACAATGATTTCCAACAAGAAAATGTCTCCAGGTCTTGAGTGCATGCACTACAGCTGCTAACTCCAAATCATGCGTGGCATAATTCAACTCATGTGGTTTAAGTTGTCGTGAGGCATACGAAACAACTCTTCCGTCTTGCATAAGTAATCCTCCAAGTCCTAAGCGAGAGGCGTCGCAATACACTTGGAAATCCTTGCGTATATCCGACAGAATCAGCACTGGGGCTGTAGTCAAACGTTTCTTCAGCTCTAGGAAACTTGCTTCACATTCCTCAGTCCAATGGAACTTGGTGTCCTTCTTCAACAATGTCGTCATAGGCTTTGCAATCTTAGAGAAATTTTCAATGAATCTCCGATAGGATCCCGCGAGTCCAAGAAAACTACGGATCTCTCCAACTCAGGTGGGTGTCAACCACTCAGTGACTGATTTCACCTTGGTAGGGCTGACTGCTATACCTTCTCCTGATATAACATGTCTAAGAAATCCAACTCCCTTCAACCAAAACTCACATTTGCTAAACTTGGCATATAACTGATGTTCTCTGAGCTTCTCAAGAATTAAACGCAAATGCTCCTTATGTTCCTCCTCATTCTTTGAGTATACCAAGATATCATCTATGAACACCACGACAAACTTATCCAAGAACTCCATGAACACTTTGTTCATCATACTCATGAAATAGGCGGGGGCATTAGTCAATCCAAATGACATAACTGTATACTCATATAGCCCATACCTTGTGGTGAACGCTATCTTAGGTATATCCTTTTCTCGAATCTTCAACTGGTGGTAACCTGATCGCAGATCGATCTTCGAAAACACCTTTGCTCCTTGCAGATGGTCAAACAAATCATTGATCATCGACAGTGGGTACTTATTCTTGATCGTTACTTCATTCAATGCCCGATAATCAACAACCATTCTTAGGGACTTATCCTTCTTCTCAACCAATAGCACTGGGGCTCCCCATGGTGATGAACTTCGTCGAATGTAATCTTTCTCCAATAACTCCTTAATATGTTTCTTGATCTCCTCCAGATCATTTGCAGGCATCGGGTGTGGTCTCTTTGATATTGGCCCAGTGCCTGGCAATAGCTCTATCAAAAACTCTATGCCTCGATCTGGCGGCATGCCTGGTAACTCCTTTTGAAATATATCTGGGTAATCCTTTACGACAGGCACTTCCTCCTGAACAACTCCCGTTAGAGAATGTACTTGGGTTCTCCTTGGGTAATGCCTGGAAACATACTTGATCCTTTTTTCCCTCCGGGGTGGTAAGCAGAATCGATTTACTGGCGCAATGGATGTTTCCCCCATACATCGATCGCCAATCCATTCCTAGTATCACATCCAGTCCTTGTGACTCCAAAATTATCAGGTCTGAGGGGAAAACATGTCTTCCAATGGTCAATGGCATCTGAAAACATCCTTGACTTGCCATATACTCAGCTCCTGGTAAACTACTAACATGGGTGTCCTAAGTACCTTAGTGGGCAACTTATACTTATCCACGAATCCCCTTGATATGTATGAATGTCATGCACCAGTATCGAAAAGAACAATTGCAGTAAAAGACTTAACCAAAAACTTACTAATAACTGCATATAGCTGCTCCTCATCTTCCTCCACGTTCACGTGGTTCACTTGTCCTCTGTTGAAAGGGTTTGGCTTCTTCCCAGCGCTTCCATTGCCATTGCTGTTCTTCAATTCCGGACAATCATTGGCGTAGTGTCCAGTCTTCCCGCACTTGAAACAAGTAATGTGACTTTGATCCTTCTTGTCGGGTGTGGCTGGGTTAGAGTGGTTCTGATTGCTACTTGCTCCGTCCCCATTCCCATAACTTGGGCCATTATGATTATGCGAACTTCCTCCATTGTGGGTGTGGCCTCCATGGTTATGGACAAGTCCTCCCGAGTTCAGGGTGAGACAGGGCTTCTGCTGAGCTCCAAAGTTGTACTTCCCTTGTCCATACTTCCTCTTGCGGCTCTCTATCTGCTGCTGCTTCCCTTCAATCATAAGAGCCTTGTCTACCAACTCCTGGTAGTTGTTGAATGTTGCCACCATCAACTACATGCTCATCTCATCATTTAGCCCTTCCATAAACTTCTCCTACTTCGCGGCATCTGTGGCCACATCATCAGGGGCATAACGAGATAGCTTACTAAACTCATCTACATACTGAGCCACAGTACGATTTCCCTAGCGTAAGTTGCGAAACTCACACTTCTTCATGCTCATAGCTCCAGTGGATACGTGGGCTGTGCGGAATGCTTGCTGAAACTTCTCCCAAGTGACATTGGCTATAGGAAAAGTGGTTGTGTAATTCTCTTACCATGCGGTTGCTGGTCCATCCAATTGGTGTGCGGCAAAATGCACCTTCTCCGCATCTGCGCAACCTGTGGTGGTCAACTCCCTTCCTATCCCGCGCAACCAATCATCAGCAACTATGGGCTCGATGCTACTGGAAAACACCGGCGGCTGCAGCCTCAGAAAATAGGCTAAGTTGTCAACTGGAGGTGGTGGTGGTGGGTTATTATTATTGTTGTTGTTGCCTTGGTTCTGAACTAACAACTGCATTAGTGTATTCTGCTACTGGATCAACTGAGTGAGCTCCGGTGGGGAAGAAAAACCGGGGTCACGTCTCAGAGGCATCTGATGGGTTTAGAGGGAAGAGTTTAGAATAGAATGAGGTCTAGTGAGATAGCACTACCCATATGCACATGAGACAAACACAATCATATCATATCACTCAATTAATCAAGCAAGGCATACAAACAGTCTAGAACTATCGTTAAAAGTGCTCAGACTACTACTATATACATGAGGGAAAAACTACTAGTTATATGGTGGTCATCTAGAAATATTGTTCGGTGGAAGACTCCATGATATCTGCTCCAGCTTCATCTTCATAGTCATCATCACTATTGTCGGGGTCGGAGTTGGTGTCGTCGATGATGATGTAGTCTTCAGAACGAATCTCCTTAGGTTCGTTGTCTTCTCCTCTTGGCGCGGGGTCTCCCATGAAAACTCCTAGCTTCCTTGTTAGGTCGTCATTCTTCTCCACTAGTATGATGATTTCCTCCTCGTAATCATCGCGTGTAGCCTTGAGTTCCTCTTCAAGCTCGGTGATCCTTGTCATCGCCTTCTTCAAATCTATCATGCTTGCGCACATCTGGTTCTCCTGGCGTCGAATGTGCTTGTTTAACTCCTAGATGAATGCTGCAAAGGATCTATCCCTCCTGGTGCTGATCATCTCCCATTGCTTGTCTCGGCGCCCACATATCTGGTATATACTGTTCTTCAGCTCTTGTTTGTAGACTTCTTCAATACGTCCCATAGAAATGTGGGCTGCCATGCTCGTGCCTAGACTCCAAGTGGGTGCATCAAAGGAAAACTCTATAGGATCCGTAACCCACGTGAATGTCCTTCCTGGAACTTGAACTCGAATCATCCAGCGCTCCTCTTCTGGTAAAGTGGCATTGTAGGTCCCAGTGAAGCTTGGTATTCCAATGTTCAGGTACCTAGTGACTTCCTTCAAGTGTCGTCTAAAAGGTGTGTCTTCATCCGGTTGTGCAAACTTGTTCCTCGAGTCCACCATCCTAAAGTGTAGAAAATAGAGAGGAGTCAGAAATGAGTAGAGAAGAGTGAGCTATGGCTTTTCTTAGTGGTCGTGTCCTACATTCAGCGTGTCCTCTGATACCATCTTGTAGCGACCCGACCTCAGACGGTCAAGTCTCTGTGCTTCAGTGTCATCCCTGGATTGGTAATGCCGACACACACAATACTCAAAGGATTTATAACAGAGTAGCAGTCACACACTTATTACATCAAATGTCTCAAAAGAGAACTTATTACAATAAATATGGCTTAAGGCCATCTAATACGATAACAGAGGAAGGCTTGGAACATAAAGTGAGTCCATCAACTCCAACGACATAGCTGAGTGCATGACAAACGACCTATCGCGTCTTACTCCTCGTCTGAAAAGTCTGCAACATAATACGTTGCAGCCCGAAAATGGGTCAGCACATGAAATATGCTGGCAATGTAACATAGTAGAGAAATGAATAGATAAATGCTAACACTACAAGCATATATGGCTGGTGGAGGCTCTATGGTTATATGGTTTTTGCGAAAAGCTAATTTTTCCCTACAACAAAGGAATAAATTTTTATTTAACTATCATGGTAGTTGAAACATTGAGAATGGTACCCCCCATCAAAATCCCAATTAAAAGTAATTATCAACCCAACAAATTAGTTTAGAGTGATGAGATACAGTAGGATAATCCAAGTACTAGATACTCAAGTTGTCCATAACCGGGGACACGGCTAACCATGTTTAGTTTGTACACTCTACAGAGGTTTGTGCACTTTTCCCCACAAGACTCGATCTCCTCCGTTGGATTTCTCGCACTACGTGGTGTTTGAGAAACGGATGACCGAGACACAGTCTTTCAGAAGCATTAACTCTTTACTCCGGGTGGACAGTTACACCTACTTTCCCTCTACAACTGCTAGCCCACCACTAAAAGAGGTCACACAACATACTCAACTATGCTAGAGACCATAATGGCTTGTGGCTGCACACGGAAGTTTCTAGCATGAACAATCTCATGATCCCTTTGAGCCTGGGTGGCGGACCATAGGAGGATCGCACGGTATTTCCCCGGGATCTCCTGGACAACACTGGTATATCCCCAGGTGCCCAAACAAGAAATCCACCCAGATGTGTATTAAAGTTGCCAACTTAAGTTGAACCATTAATTAACAAGATCACATCTATCATGGATTCTTCAAACCCAAACCACGTCTACGAGCATAGCATGGCAATATAAGCATAATGTAGAAGTAACTCCTAGGGTTTGATAATAAAACAGGTAATAGGTTCTACCTCATCATCTACTTCCCAATACCCACAAGTTAATCACATCCTAATCATGCAAGGTTTGAGGATTAGAACTAATGCATGAAACCGGGTATTAAAGAAATATGATCAATATGTTACTTGCCTTGCTGATGATCTGCAAATCCTAAAGACTCGTAGTGGCACGCTTCGCACGCCGGGTGTTCTATCGCAAACAAACAATAGCATACATAAGAAATCAAGAAAAGATGCATGGGTAAATCTCAAATAAGAAGATCTAACTAGAAAGTTCAACCTAAGAACTCCGGTTTGCAAAAAGAATCAAATCAAACGAGGCAACGAAACTCAAACTACGAAAGAAACAAGATCCGATTACTAAGCTAGACTAAAGTCAAATTTTACAGTACCAACATCTTGTTCAAGTTGGTTAAACGGAAATAGGGCTTCAAGACGAAGATCTAGGCGCTTGAATCGCCTGATTCCGATAAACGAGCGAAAAGATAAACTAGATCGAAAATTAGGGCAGAGATCGTGATCTAAAATAATCACGAAAAACCCTGGAAAAAGAAAAACTGACGAACAGGCTAACGAATGAACGTTCGCTGTCTGTGACTAACGGGTGAACGGCGTTCGTTAAAATGAACAAACAGACGAACGTTTGCTGTTTAACCGAACCGAGAAAAAAAACCGAACCGATCTATAAAAGAATAGATCTAGGGTTTTTGAAATAAACCGAACATTTTTAGAAAAAACCGGCGGCTACCTCGGCGTACGTGACGGCGGCGGCAGCAACTCCGGTGGCGGCGCGGCACGGCAGGCTGGGCCTCGGGGTCGCGGCTTGGGCGGCTTATAAGAGGCCGGCCTGGAGAGTCCCGGTCGGGTATGGCCCGAAGTCGGTTCCCCCCTTTTTTAAAATTATTCCACACAAAAAAACAAAGAAAATAAATACTAAACAGACTCCAAAAATCTCGGAATAAATTTTCCCCATCCTCTAAAAATAAGCCGGGCAAGGTGAACATTTACTTGGGCCTATAATGCAATTTTGAAAAATGCATATTTCTCCTAATTCAAATTAAATTGCAAGAAAATCCAAATAAAATATGCAAATTGATTTTAATATTTTTCCTCCAATATTTCATTTATTTTGGAGAAGTCATATTATCTCCTCTCATATATTTTGGTATGAAATATTTTGAGGGAGAAAATTTATTAAAACCAAAGTGATCATTGTTTCCATATTTGATAAAATTCAAATATGCAAAACGGTGAAATCCTCGAACTCTCTCCGAGGGTCCTTGAGTTGCTTAGAATTTCCAGATCACGGAAGTCGAAATGCAAAAAATATGATATGCATGGATGACCTATGTATAACATTCCAAATTGAAAAGTTGGGATGTTACATAAATGTTATCCAATATGCTAGTAAAACTCTAGACAGTGCCCAAAGAAATTATGCTACTACTGAAAAATAATTTTTAGCAGTTGTATTTGCTTGTGATAAGTTTAGACCTTATATTGTTGATTCTAAGGTAACTGTTCACACCGATCATGTTGCTATTAAATATCTTATGGGTCCTCTTGCTACAAGAATTTGATTTGCATATTATTGATAGAAAGGGAGCTGAGAACCCCGTTGCAGACAACTTGTCTAGGTTAGAGAATGCTCTTGATGACCCACTACCTATTGATGATAGCTTTCTTGATGAATAATTAGATGTGATAAATGCTTCTCGTACTTGTCACATCCCTAGCTTCAGGCATTGCTCTAGGTTAGCTTCATGTGTGCATCATGTCTATATTTTTGAAACTTGAATTGAGGAATATTGGAAGCCTCAAAACCCTAAATAAAAGAGGGGCAAAAACCCTAGAAATCTCATTCATTGCTCCAAAATGCTCCTCTTAAATGTTTGATAATTTTTGGTAAGGGTTCTGGTCCCAACCAAAATATTGAACATTTTTAAGGAGTTATTTTTGGGACTTTGAATTTAATTCATTAGTTATTTGAATTTGAATTATATTCATATAATTAGAATATAATTTCAAATATCCCTGAAATATTTTATAAGCTTTTGGAAAAGTCCATCTAGCAATATAAAATATTCAGTGGAGTTTTTGGCATTGTTTGAATTATTTTTAAAATTCAAAACAGTGGCAAAATAATTTAAATAAAACAAAAACAGAAGAAAAATATAAAATAGAATGTAAATAAAAGCAGAGAGAGAGTTTTACCTCAGCTTACCTCGCAGCCCACCTGGCCCAACTCCAGTGGCCCAGCCCACCTCCTCCCCCTTGTCCTCTTCCTCCTCTGCCAGGAGGACGAACAGAGGCGAGGCGTGGCGCGCGCCGACGCTGCCTCGGCCACCTCCTGCTTCCCCCTGGCCACCTCCTGCTTCCTCTCGTCGCCCTGGACCCCGTCCGCGACGCCACGCACCCCCCCAGGCCTCTCACTCTCTCCCCGAGCTCCTCTCCTCCTCTGGCTCTCTCGCGCGCAGCCACCGAACACACCCGCCGCCGCCGACGAGCTTCCCCGTGGCCACCGGCCACCCCTAGCCTCGCCGATGCGCCCAGGAGCTCCCCCTCGACCCCTCCTTCCTCCCCACCGACCCACGGCCCTACGGACGCGCCACAACGCCGCCGGCATCGCCGTTTCCATCGCCGGCCGCCGAGGATCTTCACCGTCAATTCGCCACCATCGTCGCTTCCCCGAGCTCGCTGACCCTCCCTGCACGATCCCCGTGAGTCCCTGCTTCGTTTCCCCCTAACCCCAAGCCCGATTACGAGCTCTAGCCGCCCCCTCTACCGGAGCCGAAACGCTCCACCGCACGGACTCGTCGCCGGCGAAGCCCCGGTGACCAAATGGCCCCGCGCGTGCGTCCGTTGCACTCGCAACGACCCGTGGAGCAACGCTAGCGTGGCAGCTAGCTTGTTTGCAAGCTGCAGCGCTAACCCCGCACCCACCCGAGCTCCGGCCGCCGCCTCGGGCTCCATTCCGGCGAACCCCGGCCACCCCCGCACCTCCCGTTGGCCCCCCTAGATGCGCACGGGCACGGGCTACCTTCTGGTGCCCTTCGCACGTCCAGCCGCCGCCCGTAGCGCAACCCCGGTGAACTTCCGCCGCGTTTCGGGTCGCCGCCGGCCGAACTCCGGTGGCCAGTGACGTGGCGCTGTCATTAGCCACTAATGACGCGCTAACCAACCCCGTAGGCCACTGACAGCGGGCCCCACCCCTGGTCAAACCCCAGTCAGCGCTGGGTTTGACCGGGATTAGCTCCTGTGTCACTGACGTGTGGCCCCCACACGTCAGGTTTGACCGAGCCAGCCCAGTTGACCCTGCTGACGTCACTGTGACGTGGGGCTGACGCAATAAGTATTTTCTGGATTTAATATTATTCAGGAAATTTCAGAAAATAGCTAAAACTTCAATAAATCATAGAAAATTAACCGTAACTCCAAATTAAATAATTTATATATGAAAAATTATCAGAAAAATTCAAGGAATCCATCTGTACCATTTTCATGCACGTTAGAACAACTTATAGCTGCTGTTTAGCACAAATCATATAAAGGGCATTTAAATATCCACATATGGAGTTTGAATTTGAATCTTGGATTCAAACCAACTCCATTTAATCTGGTTTTAGTTGCATTAGCCCAACACACATTCATTTTGCCATGTCATGATCATGCATAATATTGTGCATTGCATTGATTGTGTTCCCTTCTCTGTTGCCGGTATTTGTCCCCTCTCGATAGACGTGATACCGATGATGTGATCGTTGACACTGATGAAGACTCAATGTTATCTTCAGAAGTGCCAGGCAAGCAACACCCCTTTGTTCATTCCGATACAATCCTACTCTCTCGCTCCTGCTCTCTTTTAATGCATTAGGACAACACCGATTCATCTGTTACTTGCTGCGGTAGCTGAACCCCCTTTATCCTTTGCATGACCTGTCATTGCCACAGTAAATAGATGAAACCCACTAGCATGAGTAGGAGTTGTTTGAGCCCTGATGTGCCTACTCATTCATGTTTGTTTGTCATGCCTGCTACTGCTTAGAGTTGAGTCAGGTCTGATTCATCGGGGATGAATCAGAGGTGTGTGAACATGTCCTACTGTGTGTGAGCTAAGTGTGTGAACACGATTTGGTAAAGGTAGCGGTGAGAGGCCATGTAGGAGTACATGGTGGGTTGTCTCATTGCAGCCGTCCTCAGGAACTGAGTTCTGTGTTTGTGATCCATGATTCAGCTACTACCACGCATTGGGCCCGAAACCAATGGACCCTCTCGGCTTCTTGATCACCCTTGTCCTCTGTCCAGGAGTTGCAAGTAGTTTCTGGTGTTTGTAGTATGCTGGAGGCCGTGGGCAGCGCTGACCGTAGGAGTGGGCTGTGATGCGGTAGGCACATGGCACGGTGTACCGGGCGCCCGTTTGGTGTCTCGGGAACCCTGTTCACATCGTTTGGGGCTGTGAGCGAAACTCCAGCCGGATCTCCTCATGGATGGAACCCGAATAGGCGATAAACCTGGACTAGAGACTCGAGTGTTTAGGCAGGCCATGGCCGACACCCACGTTGGGCTTCCGCTTGAAGGTTGCCGAGTACATGTCGTGTAAACGGCGGTAAGTGGTGAGAGCGTGTGTGAAGAAGTACACCCCTGCAGGGTTAACATCATCTATTCGAATAGCCGTGTCCGCGGAAAAGGACTTCTGGGTTGCTTATATCAGTTCATAGACAAGTGAAAGTGGATACTTTAAAATGCGCAAGATAAGCGTGAGTGCTATGGATGGCGTTCTCGTAGGGAGACGGGAGCGGATCCATAGTGGTGTATTGATATGGTGAATATGTGGACTCGTGTGCGCCACCTCAAAAGAGTCGCTTGCAGTCGTAGTTTAGGATAGCCACCGAGTCAAAGCTGGCTTGCTGCAGTTAACCCCACCATCCCTTTGTTGAAAATGATGCATATGTAGTTAGTTCTGATGTAAGTCTTGCTGGGTACATTTGTACTCACGTTTGCCTATTTTATGTTTTTGCAGAGAGACTTCAGTCTCACTAGTAGTTCCACGTGGACTTCGACGTTTAGCTTGTTACCTCAGCTACGATCTTGTGCCCTCGGCAGGATCTGATAGATAGTCAGGCTTCTCGGCCTTTTTCATTTATAGATGTCTGTACTCAGACATGATAGCTTCCGCTTGTGCTTTGATTTGTATGCTCTGATTGTTGGGTCATGAGACCCCTGTTTGTAATATCTCGCTCCTCGGAGCCTAATGAATAAATACTTGAGTCGTAGAGTCATGTTGTGATGCCATGTTGTATTTGCACATATCGAGCATATTGTGTGTATGTTATTGAAATGCTTGATATGTGTGGGATCTGGCTATCTAGTTGTTTATCCTTAGTAGCCTCTCTTACCGGGAAATGTCTCCTAGTGTTTCCACTGAGCCATGGTAGCTTGCTACTGCTCCGGAACACTTAGGCTGGCCGGCATGTGTCCTTCTTCGTTCCTGTGTCTGTCCCTTCGGGGAAATGTCACGCGATGAATACCGGAGTCCTGTTAGCCCGCTACAGCCCGGTTCACCGGAGTCCTGCTAGCCCAGTGCTACAGCCTGGATTCACTCGCTGATGACCGACACGTTCGATGCTGGGTCATGGATGCCTGTCCCTGTAAGTGTGTGTCACTTTGGGTTTACGACTAGCCATGTCAGCCCGGGCTCCTTATCATATGGATGCTAGCGACACTGTCATATACGTGTGCCAAAAGGCGCAAACGGTCCCGGGCAAAGGTAAGGCGACACCCGTAGGAATACCGTGCGTGAGGCCGCAAAGTGATATGAGGTGTTACCGGCTAGATCAATGTGACATCGAGTCAGGGTCCTGACAGCGTTGGTATCAGAGCTTGACTGCCTGTAGGATTACCAAGCCAAACTGGTCGAAGTCGAGTCTAGAAATTCTTTAGTTATATAAGGGAATTGATTGTGGGATGGAACGTAAGGCTCTTTTTACTCCTTATACCTCATGCCCTTCTGATCTGAGTCATCTTATCTTTCCTACGGGGTTAAGGAACTAGGTCTTCTCATCTATCTATCAGGATCACGTGTTACTAATCCGTAGATTTATAAATTGTTGGATTTAAGCTTGAGTTCAGTTCCTACTATCTTCCGTATGTTAATTGTTGATCTCGAAACCTTGATATTGTGCTTCTGAGTGGTTATGCCACCATTTTTGTGAATGTCTCAAATCTTTTCTGAGCATTTACAGCCGTTATGCTGTCCGAGTCATTCCAGGTTTCTAAGTAGTCTGATGCATTTGCAAATCCTTTCTTCCCGGTTCAATGTTCCCATGGGCCAGATTAACCACACTAATCAGTGAGTTGAGGTACCCCGTTACCTTGACATATATGTTGGAGATATTATTATGACCCTAGGTGTCTTAGGGGATCATCTAGTAATTTAGCCATGATTTGTGTTCCCAGTGTGATGATTCTGGCCATCATTCTCGAAAGCATCCCGTGATGCTACTTAGTAATAGGTATTCTGTTCCTGGGTTCTTGAACCCGAGATTCACTCTACCTACTTCATGTTGATAGTAATTGCTAGTGCCTTTAGGATATTAGTAACCTTTGCGATAGTCCTTGAAGTCCGTGGTATCTTCTTCTTCCAAATACCATGAACTACTTATGGCAGAAGTTCCTCGTTGAACTGAAATATCACAACAGGATTATTCTTGAGGAGTTCTCCATTCATAAATCGTGACTCTGCCAGTTCTACCTTTCTGCATGGGTTATCCGGAAGAATTATGTTGAACTTCGTTCGACATGCTAATCCATGCATCCACAACTCAGAAAATCATATGTTCTTTTGAGTTGACCCATCTTAGTTGTTTCCGACCCTCGCCTATCAATTGATAGTCAAGAGTATGCGTGCATTCGTTCGTCGATGCCTATTACCCTTGTGGTCCGCCAAGCCATTCTATTTTAGAATGAATAGGAGAAACAAACTCCAGTACCTCATCCATATCTAGGATTGGGTCAAAGTAGTTGTATTCCGCAGATCAAATGCCAATCCAGCTTTGGTTCTGTTCTACCTTGGAGTATTACCCCCTTTATGACAGGAATTTCATGAGAATTGCACCACCTTTTGTGAATTCTTGATGTAGTGATACTTCTCGCCATCATTATTCATCCCTCGGTTCCGTGTTGTCGCAACCGGAATACCGACAAATGAATTGTGATGTGTGAAATCAATACGCCAGCAACCTCGTTGCTTGGTAGCTAAAGGATAATAATTTCATTCTTAGTATGTTGGTTTTTGAATCATCCTTCTAAGACTGATCGTGCTACCTAGTCCTTATTTCGGTGCACCCTTCGATTGATGAGTTAGGATCTTGTCAAGTCCTCACTCATTTGATCATATCGTCTTGCCCTGAAAGGCAAGATTGTTCTCGAGCTTAGTAACATACCGGTGGTTCGTGATTTTCCGAATATCTTCTTGGAAGTATTACCAGGTTGTCACCTGACTGCTATGTTGAGCTCGTGATCAAGTCGGGTTCTTGTGAACCACCCTTTCTCCAAGGATCTGTGATGGTTATCCCGGAGCTAGTTGGTTAAGCTAGACAACAACTTGGAGAGTTGGAAGATAAAAGCTTGTCTGACTTAGTTCATGTTAAGGGATATCTTTCTGTTTATGTGTGTGTGTTGAAGAAAGATGATATCTTCATTAATTGGTCCTTGTGATCAGTTGTTGGACCTATTGTCTTACCCCATCTATAATTTGAGTATGGGCTATCATCCAATCAGACCAGAACCAACGATATTCGTAATGTTGTCTTACTCGTGGTTGATCCCTCGAGCATACACCATTATATCTTTTGGGTCTGACCAATGCTAACACTTGTTCTCTTAACTATGGAATTCCTTTTAAGGGGAAACCCGGAAGAATTGTTGTTGAGCCCATTGACAACATCCTTATCTCCTCCATGATTTTGTTGAACATTAAGTTAGTGTTGGAAACTTTTGAAAGCATTTTCTTCATGCTAGCTCATGAAGTATTTGTGGATGAAGGTAGTGACTTCCTTTAACTCATGTGCATCTGATGCAAGTTGCCGCCGTGGATTCGAGAAAGTCAATGTTGTTTCTTTGGAATCATCCCAAATCAGTCATGCATACGTGCGAAAGTATTCTGTGGTTCGGAGACTTGCAACCTCCATGCCATATGTGTTCCGTAGCACCCCAAGCCACTGACTGATTTGTTCGAGAAAAGGAGTTAAGTGTTAATCCATGGTAATGCACAAGACTTCGATACCCTCGTTGATGGTTCCCCCCTCCTGAACTCGGTAGTGTTTTATTATAAGACTACTATGTGGTCATGCTTGTCTGGGACAACGTGTTCACATGTTAGTAGCAGAACCAGCTCATGTTTTGGAGCTTGCTATCGTAGTTCATCTCCCGAGAATCCCGCAACATTATCTCGTCGATTTGTGTTGCAAACTTTCATTTTTCTTTCTAGACTTGATGAGTCTGGGGTATCCTGACACCAACCAGATCTGAATCTCAGGCAGATGTGATGGTTGGAACATTTTCCAAGAATTATAATATTGGTCTCTCAATAACCGGCAAGGTGGATGTCGTGGCCAACACACCCATCCGGTAGACCTATTATTATAGTATCTTGTTTGAGGAAGTTGGCCACCTCCCCATAGGGATTTCCTAGGATTACTCCCTAGTTGCCCCTATGGATTTCTGTGTTCCGAAGTCCGACCTTTTTACTTGATGTTCTAGATATCAAACCATATCTATGGGTGGGTTACACTAGCACATCAAGGAGAACATTAGAAGCGGAGTGCTAAATGTCTCTCGGTCGATCATCCAGATTTTTATTTCCTTGGCCTCGCTAAGGTGAAATCTGAGAAGGTGTTATCTTCCTTTGCATCTGCATCATCCATCATTAGCCATCATGGTAGCAAGTTGTGTTGCCAGGATCCTTGACACGGATGTTGGTAAAACCTTGATGAATGTGGAAATGCTCAAGTTCTTGAGAGCACGCTCAAGCGCTAGGTGTTATCATCGACGCTAACTGGGATTCCTCTCAGTTTCCTCGGCAATGCTATGACCTTTTCAACCAGTGAATTAACTCTCTAGTGTTGGGTTCTTCCCCAGTTACCAGAATCATTCCCAGCATTTGCATTTTGTTCCCAGCTTGCACCGCCAATGTGCCATTCTACCATGGGTCTCTTCCATTTCTGGTGATAAGCAAATTCATCCATTACGTTGTCTTCAACAAGGTAGTCCACATCATCCAAGTCCGAGTATGCCATTCTACCGACCCCCTCCAAACGATCGTTGTGAATTGCCTTAGGCTGGTATGAAGAGTTTTCAATGATCTCTGAATCAAAGGTAATCCTTTTTGCCACTTAAGGAAATAATCTACGAATCACCCTCCTCCAGGATGTTTCGTCGTGGTTTCATGGCAACTAAACTCCTCGCTACGTGGACAATATTTTACCACCTTCTTAAATGTGGAATTGTTGTCTACCTAGTGAACCTTCGTCATCCGTTTCTTTCCACCCCTCTTGATGTGTATCTCGTGTCTCAACTCGAGAGATGGTCCTATGTCTCATTCCGTGAGTTGTTCGATCATCGAGGAGATCGACCCTTCTAGAGTCTCCTTCTTCCCTCCATGTCATGTTGGCAGGATTTCTCAGAGCAAGACATCAAGACAAAGATGGTGATCGAATCAACGTTTCTATGAAGTGCACCCTGGATCGTGAAGATTATACTAGTTATGTTTCCCCTTCACCTTACCCTACGCTTGAATCTCGAGACGAGATTCTTGTTTAGTGGGGGTGAGTTGTCACATCCCTAGCTTCAGGCATTGCTCTAGGTTAGCTTCATGTGTGCATCATGTCTATATTTTTGAAACTTGAATTGAGGAATATTGGAAGCCTCAAAACCCTAAATAAAAGAGGGGCAAAAACCCTAGAAATCTCATTCATTGCTCCAAAATGCTCCTCTTAAATGTTTGATAATTTTTGGTAAGGGTTCTGGTCCCAACCAAAATATTGAACATTTTTAAGGAGTTATTTTTGGGACTTTGAATTTAATTCATTAGTTATTTGAATTTGAATTATATTCATATAATTAGAATATAATTTCAAATATCCCTGAAATATTTTATAAGCTTTTGGAAAAGTCCATCTAGCAATATAAAATATTCAGTGGAGTTTTTGGCATTGTTTGAATTATTTTTAAAATTCAAAACAGTGGCAAAATAATTTAAATAAAACAAAAACAGAAGAAAAATATAAAACAGAATGTAAATAAAAGCAGAGAGAGAGTTTTACCTCAGCTTACCTCGCAGCCCACCTGGCCCAACTCCAGTGGCCCAGCCGGCCCAGCCCACCTCCTTCCCCTTGTCCTCTTCCTCCTCTGCCAGGAGGACGAACAGAGGCGAGGCGTGGCGCGCGCCGACGCTGCCTCGGCCACCTCCTGCTTCCCCCTGGCCACCTCCTGCTTCCTCTCGTCGCCCTGGACCCCGTCCGCGACGCCACGCACCCCCCCAGGCCTCTCACTCTCTCCCCGAGCTCCTCTCCTCCTCTGGCTCTCTCGCGCGCAGCCACCGAACACACCCGCCGCCGCCGACGAGCTTCCCCGTGGCCACCGGCCACCCCTAGCCTCGCCGATGCGCCCAGGAGCTCCCCCTCGACCCCTCCTTCCTCCCCACCGACCCACGGCCCTACGGACGCGCCACAACGCCGCCGGCATCGCCGTTTCCATCGCCGGCCGCCGAGGATCTTCACCGTCAATTCGCCACCATCGTCGCTTCCCCGAGCTCGCTGACCCTCCCTGCACGATCCCCGTGAGTCCCTGCTTCGTTTCCCCCTAACCCCAAGCCCGATTACGAGCTCTAGCCGCCCCCTCTACCGGAGCCGAAACGCTCCGCCGCACGGACTCGTCGCCGGCGAAGCCCCGGTGACCAAATGGCCCCGCGCGTGCGTCCGTTGCACTCGCAACGACCCGTGGAGCAACGCTAGCGTGGCAGCTAGCTTGTTTGCAAGCTGCAGCGCTAACTCCGCACCCACCCGAGCTCCGGCCGCCGCCTAGGGCTCCATTCCGGCGAACCCCGGCCACCCCCGCACCTGCCGTTGGCCCCCCTAGATGCGCACGGGCACGGGCTACCTTCTAGTGCCCTTCGCACGTCCAGCCGCCGCCCGTAGCGCAACCCCGGTGAACTTCCGCCGCGTTTCGGGTCGCCGCCGGCCGAACTCCGGTGGCCAGTGACGTGGCGCTGTCATTAGCCACTAATGACGCGCTAACCAACCCCCTAGGCCACTGACAGCGGGCCCCACCCCTGGTCAAACCCCAGTCAGCGCTGGGTTTGACCGGGATTAGCTCCTGTGTCACTGACGTGTGGCCCCCACACATCAGGTTTGACCGAGCCAGCCCAGTTGACCCTGCTGACGTCACTATGACGTGGGGCTGACGCAATAAGTATTTTCTGGATTTAATATTATTCAGGAAATTTCAGAAAATAGCTAAAACTTCAATAAATCATAGAAAATTAACCGTAACTCCAAATTAAATAATTTATATATGAAAAATTATCAGAAAAATTCAAGGAATCCATCTGTACCATTTTCATGCATGTTAGAACAACTTATAGCTGCTGTTTAGCACAAATCATATAAAGGGCATTTAAATATCCACATATGGAGTTTGAATTTGAATCTTGGATTCAAACCAACTCCATTTAATCTGGTTTTAGTTGCATTAGCCCAACACACATTCATTTTGCCATGTCATGATCATGCATCATATTGTGCATTGCATTGATTGTGTTCCCTTCTGTGTTGCCGGTATTTGTCCCCTCTCGATAGACGTGATACCGATGATGTGATCGTTGACACTGATGAAGACTCAATGTTATCTTCAGAAGTGCCAGGCAAGCAAAACCCCTTTGTTCATTCCGATACAATCCTACTCTCTCGCTCCTGCTCTCTTTTAATGCATTAGGACAACACCGATTCATCTGTTACTTGCTGCGGTAGCTGAACCCCCTTTATCCTTTGCATGACCTGTCATTGCCACAGTAAATAGATGAAACCCACTAGCATGAGTAGGAGTTGTTTGAGCCCTGATGTGCCTACTCATTCATGTTTGTTTGTCATGCCTGCTACTGCTTAGAGTTGAGTCAGGTCTGATTCATCGGGGATGAATCAGAGGTGTGTGAACATGTCCTACTGTGTGAGCTAAGTGTGTGAACACGATTTGGTAAAGGTAGCGGTGAGAGGCCATGTAGGAGAACATGGTGGGTTGTCTCATTGCAGCCGTCCTCAGGAACTGAGTTCTGTGTTTGTGATCCATGATTCAGCTACTACCACGCATTGGGCCCGAAACCAATGGACCCTCTTGGCTTCTTGATCACCCTTGTCCTCTGTCCAGGAGTTGCAAGTAGTTTCTGGTGTTTGTAGTATGCTGGAGGCCGTGGGCAGCGCTGACCGTAGGGGTGGGCTGTGATGCGGTAGGCACGTGGCACGGTGTACCGGGCGCCCGTTTGGTGTCTCGGGAACCCTGTTCACATTGTTTGGGGCTGTGAGCGAAACTCCGGCCGGATCTCCTCATGGATGGAACCCGAATAGGCGATAAACCTGGACTAGAGACTCGAGTGTTTAGGCAGGCCGTGGCCGACACCCACGTTGGGCTTCCGCTTGAAGGTTTCCGAGTACATGTCGTGTAAACGGCGGTAAGTGGTGAGAGCGTGTGTGAAGAAGTACACCCCTGCAGGGTTAACATCATCTATTCTAATAGCCGTGTCCGCGGAAAAGGACTTCTGGGTTGCTTATATCAGTTCATAGACAAGTGAAAGTGGATACTTTAAAATGCGCAAGATAAGCGTGAGTGCTATGGATGGCGTTCTCGTAGGGAGACGGGAGCGGATCCATAGTGGTGTATTGATATGGTGAATATGTGGACTCGTGTGCGCCACCTCAAAAGAGTCGCTTGCAGTCGTAGTTTAGGATAGCCACCGAGTCAAAGCTGGCTTGCTACAGTCAAACCCCTCCACCCCCTTGTTGATAATGATGCATATGTAGATAGATCTGATGTAAATCTTGCTGGGTACATTTGTACTCACGTTTGCCTATTTATGTTTTTGCAGAGAGACTTCGGTCTCGCTAGTAGTTCCGCGTGGACTTCGACGTTTAGCTTGTTACCTCAGCTACGATCTTGTGCCCTCGGCAGGATCTAGTAGATAGTCAGGCTTCTTAGCCTTTTCCATTTATAGATGTCTGTACTCAGACATGATAGCTTCCGCTTGTGCTTTGATTTGTATGCTCTGATTGTTGGGTCATGAGACCCCTGTTTGTAATATCTCGCTCCTCGGAGCCTAATGAATAAATACTTGAGTCGTAGAGTCATGTTGTGATGCCATGTTGTATTTGCACATATCGAGCATATTGTGTGTATGTTATTGAAATGCTTGATATGTGTGGGATCTCGCTATCTAGTTGTTTATCCTTAGTAGCCTCTCTTACCGGGAAATGTCTCCTAGTGTTTCCACTGAGCCATGGTAGCTTGCTACTGCTCCGGAACACTTAGGCTGGCCGGCATGTGTCCTTCTTCGTTCCTGTGTCTGTCCCTTCGGGGAAATGTCACGCGATGAATACCGGAGTCCTGTTAGCCCGCTACAGCCCGGTTCACCGGAGTCCTGCTAGCCAAGTGCTACAGCCTGGATTCACTCGCTGATGACCGACACGTTCGATGCTGGGTCATGGATGCCTGTCCCTGTAAGTCTGTGTCACTTTGGGTTTATGACTAGCCATGTCAGCCCGGGCTCCTTATCATATGGATGCTAGCGACACTGTCATATACGTGTGCCAAAAGGCGCAAACGGTCCCGGGCAAAGGTAAGGCGACACCCGTAGGAATACCATGCGTGAGGCCGCAAAGTGATATGAGGTGTTACCGGCTAGATCAATTCTGAAAAATTAGGATGACCTGACGAATTTGTATACTGGTCTACTGCAAGTGTAATGGGTGTTTTATCGCTCTGGTAAAAAATTAAAATTAATTTCGTGAGCATAAAAGTTTTTGTTTTTTCAGCAGGATCAAACAACTATTACCCAAGAAGAACCTAAAAGCTTTACTTGGCACAAACACTAATTAAAACATAAAAAACACAATCATAATAGTAGCATAACTGTGCTAACACACAAGAACAGGAAGCAAAAAGAAAATATAAATTTTATTCATTGGGTTGCCTCCCAACAAGCGCTATAGTTTTACGCCCTTAGCTAGGTATAAAGCGAGGATCTAAGTGTTGTCATCTTTGGCCAACTCTTCAATAAAAAACTTAGAATCCTTCAAGGATTTAGCATAAAGATTTTCAATAACAATATTCCTAGGAATAAATTCGAAGATTTCATTCTTGCAAAAAAGGATCTCTTATCACTTCAACAAAATCCGGGTGAACTCTAATCATCTTAAGATCTCCATTATTACTATTGCTAGAAGTTGCACCCTTGTTCCTGGATTTCCTACTCTTTACATTAGTTTCCTCAGTAATTTTAGTGGTAGTAAAAGTTGTGCTTAGGTTACTAAAGATTTCTTCCAATTTATCGATCCGAGACGGACTTTCTTCTATTATTTCATGGATTAAAGTACCCCTCTCTTTTAACAACTTAAAAATATCTCCCGCTTTTGACCCAAGATGAGTAATAAAATTATGCATCTTTTTATATATTATTTCCATATGATCTTCGGTGAGCATTTTCTTTTCGATAGCATCTAATCTTTCCATAACGTGCTCAAGAGTCAAAATTGTTTCATTAACCATAAGAGGTGGTGAACCCACTAAACTTCCCATAGCATTAAGGGCATCAAAAGGAGGACTCATTAAGACATTTCCACCGGCAATCGTATCAAGGACGAATCTATACCAAGTGGTGATACCAACATAAAAACAACGTAGAAGCACAACGGTAGATTGCTTACGGATAGATCTATTATGAGCATTGCAAATTCTATACCAAGCATCTTTTAAACTTTATCCTTCCCTTTGTTTAAAGTCGAGGACTTCATCCTCGGGAGTGCAAGCAATAGAAGGAGAATTATCCATAACGGCGAACAAAGATGCACTCAGAAATAGATCTGGCAAGAAAACGGTGAACGAGAAAGAGAGGCGAATAAAATGGAATTTTTTTGTGAATTGGGGGAGAGGCAAATGGAAAATAATGTAAATTGCAAGGAGATGAGATTTGTGATTAGGAACCTGGTTATGAAGAAGATCCTCCCCGGCAACGGCGCCAGAAATTCCTTTTGATTGCTCTTTGACTATAGCGCCAGAAATGCTCCTGTCTGCTAGGACTATGTTGGTATTTCTCCAAAGAGGAAGGGATGATGCGGCACAACCACGGTAGGTATTTCCCTCAGTGAAGAAACCAAGGTTATCGAACCAGTAGCAACACAACGTAAACAACACCTACACACAAAAAACAACACCTCGCAACCCGACATGTTAAAGGGGTTGTCCCTCCCTTTCGGGTAACGATGCCAGAAAATTGTAGTAGATTGAAATAATAGATCGCAAATAAAATAAATTGCAGCAAAGTTTTTTTTTGTATTTTTGGTTTAATAGATCTGAATAAAAATGCAAAGGAAAAGTAGATCACTAGCAAATATATGAAGAAGAATACCCGGGGGCTGTAGGTTTCACTAGTGGCTTCTCTCGAGAAAATAGCAAACGGTGGGTAAACAAATTACTATTGGGAAACTGATAGAACCTCAAATAATTATGACAATATCCTTGCAATGATCATTACATAGGCATCACGTCAAAGATTAGTAGACTGACTCTTGCCTGCATCTACTACTATTACTCCACACATCAACCGCTATCCAGCATGCATCCAGTGTATTAAGTTCATGGAAAAACGGAGTAATGCAATAAGAACGATGACATGATGTAGACAAGATCCGTTTATCTATTGCGTAGATATAGATCCCGTCTTATTATCCTTAGTAGCAACGTTACATACGTGTTGGTTCCCTTTTCCGTCACTGGGATCAAGCACCGTAAGATCAAACCCACCACCGGGCACCTCTTCCCATTACAAGATAAATAGATCAAATTGGCCAAACAAAACCCAAATATTGAAGAAGAAATACGAGGCTATAAGAGATCATGCATATAAGAGATCAAAGAAACTCAAATAACTTTCATGGATATAAAAAGATATGACTGATCATAAACTCAAAGTTCATTAGATACCAACAAACACACCGCAAAAAGAGTTACATCATATGGATCTCCAAGAGACCATTGTATTGAGAATCAAGAGAGAGAGAGAGATGAAGCCATCTAGCTACTAACTACGGACCCGAAGCTCTACAAAGAACTACTCACGCATCATTGGAGAGGCACCAATGGAGGTGGTGAACCCCATCCGAGATGGTGTCCAGATTGGATCTGGTGGTTCTGGACTCTGCGGTAGCTAGATGAGTATTTCGTCGACTCCCCCAGGGTTTTGGGAATATTTGGGTATTTATAGAGCAAAGAGGCGGTCCTGGGGGCACCCGAGGTGGGCACAACCCACCAGGACATGCATGGGCCTCTTGGCGTGCACTGGTGGGTTCTGCCCCCCTCGGGGCACCCCCCAAGCGCAGCCAGGGCCCGTTGTGTTCCTTCTGGCCCATAAAAAATCTTCGTAAAGTTTCGTGGCATTTGGACTCTGTTTGATATTGATTTTCTGTGATGTAAAAAACACGAAAAAAAACATGAACTGGCACTTGGCACTATGTCAATAGGTTAGTACCAAAAAATGATATAAAATGATTATAAAACATCCAAGATTGATCATATAACAGCATGGAACAATAAAAAATTATAGATACGTTGGAGACGTATCAGTGGGCGCAAAGGCAGCCCCCTCCACCCATTTTGGATTGTAATCGAGAGGAAGATAACTGTTCTGAGGGGGATTCAGAAGGATAAGACCACTCCTATTTACCCCCTGAGGTCTTCGCTCTAACTTGGCATACTTGGTAATATCATGCATATGGTGCCTTGCATTGCTTACTTTATACATCAAATATGTCATCTGCTTAGTTTAGGCATGCTTTGTGTGAATGCCATCTGTTTAGTTTCTTTATCGTATATGTGAATCATGCAATGCCATCTTGTCTAGCCAGGCATCATATATGTGAATTTTGCAATGCCATCTTATATGTGAATTACATCATGCCATCATTTTTTATTACATGTTAAATTTGTCAACAATTTTAGTACATTCAATTACTCTTCCTGTGCATTAGCCATTCGGCACAGTCATGGAAAAATCTGGAGAAGAAACAAGGTCCTCAGAGCATACAATGCTATCTGACAAAGCGCATTTCTTGCTGGTTACGGATAGCTCCTCAGAGGAGGATTCAGAGACAGATGACCAGTCCTATTCCCC
Organism: Triticum dicoccoides; assembly: GCF_002162155.2. Classification (NCBI taxonomy): domain Eukaryota; kingdom Viridiplantae; phylum Streptophyta; class Magnoliopsida; order Poales; family Poaceae; genus Triticum; species Triticum dicoccoides. Next base: position 129,031,825 of record NC_041388.1, on the reverse strand, counting down.
CCCGAGGTGCATGCTCTAACTTGGCAGGGTTATGTTGCTCATATCGTGCATATGGTATCTTCAATTGCTATGTCATTTGCTTAGTTTAGACATGCTTTGTGTGAATGCCACCTGTTTAGTGTCTAATTACCATATATGTGAATTATGCAATGCCATCTTATTGCAAGACATTATATATGTGAATTATGCAATGCTATCTTGTTGCAAGGCATTATATATGTGAATTATGCAATGCCATGTTGTTTAGCCAAGCGTCATATATGTGAATTATATCATGCCGTCCTTTTTTTGCATTTCTCGTTGCATTTGTCGACAATGTTTGTATATTCAACTGCTCTTCATGTGCATCAGCCATTTTAATTGGTGATGGAGAAATCTGGAGTGAAAACAAGGTCTTCAAATCAGACAATGCTACCTGCTGAAGCATATATCTTGCTGGTTACAGATAGCTCTTCAGAGGAGGATTCAGAGGCAGATGACCAGTCCTATTATCCCCCTGGGGTGTATGCTCAAACTTTGCAGGGTTATATTACTCATATCATGCATATGTTGTATTGCAATGCTTAGTTTTTATGTCATATACACAATATTGAATGCCATCTCCTTAGTTGACACATCATATATGTGATTGCCCTCTGCTCACTTGCTTAGTATATAAATCATATATTTGAATTATATCATGCCATGATGTGTACATAGACAGCATGTATCTGAATTATGGCATGCCAACCCATTTTTTAAAGACATAATATAGTTATATCATCTCATCATGTTTACATAGTCATCATATTTTGAATTATGTCATTCTATCCGTGAATTATATCATGCCATCATGTTTCCATCGACGACATGTTTGTGATTTATGGCATGCCAACCACTTTAATAGACACATCGTATAGTTATATCATGTCATCATGTTTACATAGTCATCATATTTTGAAGTATGTCATTCTATCCTGTTTAGTTAGCCATCATACATGTGAAATTGTGTCGTGCTATCCTGTTTAATTAGCCATCATATATGTGAAATTATGTCCTGCTATTCTGTTTGGTTAGACAACATAAATGTGAATTATGTCATTCCCTGTTTTCTTCCCTACTATCCATTGCACTTGTCTATCTTACAATGTTTGTACATTCAATTAATTTTCTTGTTTATCAGCCATTTCAATTGGATGGGGTGATGGCAGTATCTGTGGGAGTAAAAACACAGTCTTCAAAAAAGATCATGCTACATGTCGATGCAGATAGAACCACGGTTGTACTTGCCCAAGAACTAGCCCCACCACACATAACCCAGACTCATGCAAATTGTACCCCTACCCAGTTGGACAGAGAACCAGCTACACCCCTTCTACCCCAATCCCAGCAGATAGTAACCCAGTTCCAGTTGACACAGCATCGTCTCCACCATAGAGCACCCAAACACGAGCAGTTTGTAAGGCAACTGTAGTGCCCAAAGCACGAGGACCACCACTCCGAACCCCAAGTCAACGCTTAAAGCAGAAGAAGAATTGTGCTCAGGTTAGGTTCCGTAGCTATGGTTCATACTACTTTGTTGTTGCATCATTGTATTTACTCATACCAACTAATTTCAAATTTGAAGGATGCAATTGAAACTCCAATGCGCAATAGGTATGTTTTAAACATGTTTCTTTAACGTTTTTGCTGTTGTAACTTGCTTTATGTTGATTTCAGTTTCAATTGAATAAACAATTATGTTCTGCACATTACAAGTGTTGTTATTGCTGTGTAGTTTCCCACACTTATATTCTGTCGATGCTGCTTTGTCTTAAATAGATATGATTCGAAATGTCTCTATCTTGATTTGGCAACATAAACTAGAATGGTATAGACCATACAATGACCATACTACATAGATATATGTTTGTTTCATGTTGTTATCCTGTCCACCTTACTACTGAACTGGTTTACCAAAATGAGTTTCATATACAACATGGTAAACCTGTGATGTGTTTGTTTGTTTCTCTTTTAGAACGCGGATAAAATATTGGAGAAGAGTACCTCGTTATGCAATGGTAAAGGAAGTAATGCAGATAAGGTTCAAGATAGTGAGACATCCCTGTTGGTATCCAAGAAAGCTGATAAAAACTATATTGAAGACACTAAGACAACCCCAAAGTCAAGGTTTGCATACGAGTGTTCTAACTAAAATGTTTGCGATGATTGTTTTATATGTAAAAAGAGAATTGAACTACGGCTTGGGTGCCATTAATGGAGAGGATGTGAGCAAGGTGGGCGGACATGGAAGTCAAAGGGCTCACTTCCCAGTGAGCCTGCACAGCGTACATCTCGCATGCTTCCCAATGAGCTTGCGCATTCGAGGACAGCTTGCATGCCTCTCGGTTAGCCTTCGCACCGGATGGCGCTTGCACGCCTCCTGTTCAGTCAAGGTCAAGCAGCTGTCCGCACGGCACCTCCTACAGCCATTAAAAACCAAGACACATGGCGTCACGTGAATGGTTAACAGAACACACACGGTTTGAATTATACAAACGTTTGAGATATTAAAGTGGCATCTATTTTTTTCAAAATGCCTTTGTTGGCTTTCATTATGTGAGTGCGCCTTCTCTCAAAATGGACATGAAAAATACCACAGCATGTCGGGTGCCATTCCATGATAGCATGCCAAGTTTCATGAATTTCAGACGAGTTTTGGATTTACTAGAATTTAAAAACCAGGCATATCAATGTTTTGTCGGCAATCAACAGTTCACTAGTGTTTGAAATTCTTTCCCATTTCTTGCATGGGACCTAAGCCTGCACCCAAGGACACAGATTTGATTTTCAACCAATTTATATGCATTGGAGCATGTGCATGTAGTTCAAATTTGAAGTATGCACATAAATGCATTGAAAACTCAGTTAATGCATAAAAATGTCCAAACGAACCCCGAAAAATCAAAAAATTCACACAACACTCCTGTTATTCTATGTTGACATGAGAAAAATTTTGGAAGCAATAAGAGGCAGTGGATATCGTTTCGTCCCCAAAGGTGGGCGTTCCCTACCGAAACCATGATGCTTGTTGTGAGAAGCTCTGGTTTGTGAGAAGCATATACCCAAACGGGACAAAAAATTTACAACCGCATGTTGATGCCGCTCCATGAAAGCATACCAAGTTTCATGAATTTCAGACGAGTTTTGGATTTACTAGAATTTACAAACCAGGCATCTCAATGTTTTGCCAGCGATCAACGGCGCCCTGGTGTTTGAAATTCATTCCCATTTCTTGCATGGGACCTAAGCATGCACCAAAGGACACATATTTGATTTTTCAACCAATTTATATGCACTGGAGCATGTGCATGTAGTTCAAATTTGAATTATGCACATAAATGCATTGAAAACTCAGTTAATGCATAAAAATGTCCAAACGAACCCCGAAAAATCACAAAAATTCACACAACACTCTTGTTGTTCTATGTTGACACGAGAAAAAATTTGAAAGCAATAAGAGGCAATGGATATTGTTTCATCCCCAAAGGTGGGACGTTCCCTACCGAAAACCATCAAGCTTGTTGTGAGAAGCTCCGGTTTGTGAGAAGCATATACCCAAACCTGCCCCAAATGGGACAAAATTTTTACCACGGCATATTGATGCCGCTCCATGATAGCATCCCAAGTTTCATGAATTTCAGATGGGTTTTGGATTTACTAGAATTTAAAAACCAGGCATCTCAATGTTTTGTCGGCAATCAACGGTGCCCTGGTGTTTGAAATTCATTCCCATTTCTTGCATGGGACCTAAGCATGCACCCAAGGACACATATTTGATTTTTCAACAAATTTATATGCACTAGAGCATGTGCATGTAGTTCAAATTTGAATTATTCACATAAATGCATTGAAAACTCAGTTAATGCATAAAAATGTCCAAACGAACCCCAAAAAATCACAAAAAATTAACACAGCAATCCTGTTGTTCTATGTTGACACGAGAAAAAATTTGGAAGCAATAAGAGGCAGTGGATATTGTTTTGTCCCCAAAGGTGGGACGTTCCCTACCGAAACCATGATGCTTGTTGTGAGAAGCTCTGGTTTGTGAGAAGCATATACCCAATCCTGCCCCAAACGGGACAAAAATTTTACCATGGCATGTTGATGCTGCTCCATGAAAGCATGCCAAGTTTCATGAATTTCAGACAAGTTTTGGATTTACTAGAATTTTAAAACGAGGCATCTCGATGTTTTGCCAGCAATCAACGGTGCCTGGTGCTTGAAATTCATTCATATTTCTTGCATGGGACCTAAGAATGCACCCAAGGACACAGATTTGATTTTCCAACCAATTTATATGCACTGGAGCATGTGCATGTAGTTCAAATTTGAATTATGCACATAAATGCATTGAAAACTTAGTTAATGCATAAAAATGCCCAAACAAACCCCGAAAAATCACAAAAGTTCACACAACACTCCTATTGTTCTATGTTGGCACGAGAAAAAATTTGAAAGCAATAAGAGCCAATGGATATCATTTCATCCCCAAAGGTGGGACGTTCCCTACCGAAAACCATCATGCTTGTTGTGAGAAGCTTCGGTTTGTGAGAAGCATATACCCAATCCTGCCCCAAATGGGACAAAGTTTTTACCATGGCATGTTGATACCGCTCCATGGTAGCATGCCAAGTTTCATGAATTTTAGACGGGTTTTGGATTTACTAGAATTTAAAAACCAGGCATCTGAATGTTTTGTCGGCAATCAACGATGCCCTGGTGTTTGAAATTCATTCCCACTGCTTGCATGGGACCTAAGCATGCACCCCAGGACACAGATTTGATTTTTCATCCAATTTATATGCACTGGAGCATGTGCATGTAGTTCAAATTTGAATTATGCACATAAATGCATTGAAAACTTAGTTAATGCATAAAAATGTCCAAACGAACCCCGAAAAATCACAAAAATTCACACAACACTCTTGTTGTTCGATGTTGACACGAGAAAACGTTTGAAAGCAATAAGAGGCAATGGATATCATTTTGTCCCCAAAGGTGAGACGTTCCCTACCGAAAACCAACATGCTTGTTGTGAGAAGCTCCGGTTTGTGAGAAGCATATACCCAAACCTGCCCCGAATGGGACAAAAATTTTACAACAACATGTTGATGCCGCTCCATGATAGCATGCCAAGTTTCATGAATTTCAGACGGGTTTTTGATTTACTAGAATTTAAAAACCAGGCATCTCGATGTTTTACCGACTATCAACGGTGCCCTGGTGTTTGAAATTCATTCCCATTTCTTGCATGGGACCTAAGCATGCACCCAAGGACACATATTTGATTTTTCAACCAATTTATATGCACTGGAGCATGTGCATGTAGTTCAAATTTGAATTATGCACCTTAAATGGCTAGAAAACCAATTTAATGTATAAAATGTTCAAACGAACCCTGAATAATTCCAATTCTTTTACGACACACATATAGTTGCATGTTCACTCCGGATAAAAGGTCTAGCAATTCAAACATCGTCCATTGCTGCTGTGACCCCATTATGTAATTCAAATCAAGATGAAAAATCAAGTAGATCGCACACAGTTTATTATCAGCAACCGTGCGAGATGCAGCACAAAATATCATGGAGCACCGTCGGTGTATAGTACGCCTATGGCTTACACGAGAAGGTGCGTCGGCTACAGTCCATAGGTGGCGTCTCAAGCACACTATCTCGCTCCCCAAATATCATTTCACTATTCAATCATCGCCGGTGAAAGATGGGCACGGGGACCCGCGTCATGAGGGCAACTTCGGTAGCCCACTCCGGCGAGAGCGCGGCCACAGCCGCCATTCGCGTGCTAGCAATGTGTATAAGCGCGGCCGCAATCTGCGACCGGGCGGCAAAGGCAGCCCAAATGGCCGCTTTTGCTTCTCAGGTGGCGGCAGCAACATCTGCCTCGGGGATAGCAACTGGCGAGAGCAACACAGCAGCTGTCCATTCCGCAGCGGCGGCCTTAGCCCTAATGGAGGCCACCCACGACCATGTCAAGTAAGCCCACGCCCAGCTCCTGGCGATCACCGCACAAATCGAACGAAGCTTCTCTGAAAAATGGTCAGCAACCCACGGCTGAAGAGCTGGCAATCGCCGAGAGCGTTTGAGCAGCCGTCCGTTCCTCCGCCGCATACCTTGCAGCGACGGAGCCCGTCCAAGCCCAGATCGCGTCCGCCCACGCCCAGCTCGTGGCGGCCTTTTCCAAAGAGATGGCAGACGTGGATGGCGAGATGCTTGCCGAGTATGGTGCAATGGGTGCCATGGAGCCCCTTCTCTAGGAGACCGTCGGGCGCGAGCTGGACATGGAGGCGGCGACGGAGATCGACGAGCACCAGCCGTAGTAGTACTCTTTGTTTTGTTTAATTAAGAGAGTCGGTCTTTAATTTGTTAGAGTAATGTTTAGGTTAGCTAGATCTGTTTAACTGCTGGACTTGCTCGATTAAGATGTGTAGGTGGCTGTAGTCTCCTTTGTGTACCCAAATTATGCAATGACGTGGATGACCACTTTAACCATGGAAATTCGAACCAAAACTTTTGACGTTCAAACTCATCACACACGGGTGAAGCTATCTGAATCGTTTGTGATGTCCACATATCGTACACAGTTCTAAATAAGGGACCGTGTCTGATGACATTTTGCGCACTAGTTTTTTGGCTGAAGCGATTCCAAATTTGCGGCTTCCGCGGAAATATCTACCTCCCCGCCCCCTCCCCCTTACCAAAAGCCACATTTCCCCTCTTTCCGCCTTCCTTTCCAAGTTGAAACCTTCACTCCTTGCTTGCAGCACCGCCTCCTTGTCCGCGATCCTCCTTCACGCTGCTCGGCCTTGTCTATCCAGGCAGGTAATCCACACCCGACCCCCACCCTCCTCCTCCTTCCGCATCCCACATGCCTCTACCGCCGGCGCGAGCGCGACATCTTCCACCCAAATCACCGACCCCTCCACCAAATAAGCGCCGCCCTAAGCCATGGTGCACGCAGTATAGCCAGGATCACAAGGAGCATTTGGCTACGGAGAAGCAAATCGCGGCCGCACGCGCGGATGAGGTCGCGATGGCTGCCATTCGTGCCGACCCCCAAATCTTGGTGGAGCACCTTGCCATTTGCTAGCTACACCGGTTAAGCATGCTCGGTTTACCCGTTGTGTGTGCTGCTCCTTCCTTTCCTTCACAAATTCTAGTGAATTGTGCTATCTAATTTTACCATGCAATCTGTTGCTCTAGTGTATATGTTCTATATGTCATGCAGTGTGGTGCTCACTTATTAACTGTTTTGTTAATTAGTTGTCGTCTTCGGTTAACTGTTAGGTTCAATTCTGCAAATGTGATGTTCAATTCTTCAGGCTGCAACTTTGTATTGACTTCTATGTGAGAAATAAATCGAAATTATCTTTACAAAATACATGAGAACCGAATACAATTGCTATATTTCCAAGTTATCAAGCATGCTTGGTTTGGTTATACATTATGCAATGTGGTGCTTAGTTAACATTTGGTTCATTTGTGTAGTGGTATTTAGTTAACTGTTTGGTTCAATTCTGCAATGCGATGTTCAGTAGTTGTGGGTGCATTCTGTTATTGTATACCATGTGAGGAATAAATTGAATTTGGCTGTAGTAAATACATGAGAAACAAATACAATTGCTATAATTGGCTGTATTAGCTGTTTGGTTAACTGTCTGATCTTCTATTAGGAGTATGTTATATTGTGCAATGTGGTGCTCAGTTAATGTTTGGTTCATTTGTTGTGGTGTTTAGTTAACTGCTTGGTTCAATTCTGCAATGCGATGTCCAATTGTCATGGGTAGAATTTTGTATTGTTGTGCATGTGAGGAATAAATCGAATTTGGCTGCACTTATTACATGAGAAACATATACAAGTGCTATATTTCCTAGTTCTTAATCATGCTTGGTTTGGGTAAATGGGTTTTCCGTGTGGCTTGAATTAATCTGATGAATCTGCAATGTGCTTATTTTTCATCAACATATTATACTAATAGCATGCGAACCCTTACTTAACCTGATGACTAACTACCTTATATGTGTTGCAGGGAAACAATGGGAAGCACTAAGGTTTACAATCGAGGTTAGCATGTGCATGGTCCATTCTCTAATAGCACATTATTGTGCAATTGCAGGAACCATTCTAATATTTTGGTTTTTAACAATTTGGTCTTGCACATGTAGGTCTGGCTGTCAGAGGTTTTGACCCACTGTTCGACCCTTTTTGCATATGGGGAAATGAGTTGTCCATGAATATCAATCAATCAAGAAACTCAGAAAGATTGTTAGGATAAAGAAATTAGCGACAAAAAACAAAAAGATCTTTGTCTGCACAATGAAGAAGACATCAGTTCACTACAAGATGGTACTAACTATTATACCTTGCCTTTTTTATTCCTTTTCCCCATTTCCAATATAGAGAAGATATTTATGCACATCTTTGTTTTCTGGCCTTTCCAAAGTAGTTCACTGATGATTACCTCTCAAACCACTTGTATGGTCAGGAGGCGAGGAAGGTATTCATACAACACCCACGGTTCAATATTGAAGTGTTCCTGAAGAGGAAAAAGGACGGACGGTCAATCATCCATAGGCACTGGCCTAAAGTTTTTTTTTGACTGGGAACTGTGGGGCAAAACCCCCACAGCAGATCAAAACTTTATTAAGGAAAGAAAACAGTTACAACAGCACGATTACAAGAGGTAACCAAAAAAGAAAAAAGAAAAGAAAGCTTACAAAAACAAACTTAAGGGGGGAGGAAGAGATCCATTTCAGTAAGTCATCCCTGTAAGCAGATTTGATTTTGTGCTGCATTAGACTAATATCATGCCTAAAAGCACATCTCCATTTATTGAAACTTGCCATCTCACTTCTGAACACTTTGGCATTTCTGATGATCCAGATATTCTAGCAGGCAATGAACACCACTTCAGTAAAAAAAGGCTTATCCAAACTTCTCCTTGCCTGAGTAGCCAGATCAAGCATGGAGCTGCCAACAGACCAATCAATCTACAAATAATTCCAAATCCTAATACTGAAAAGGCCGTTGAAGAACAAATGGTCCCTGGTTTCTCTAGTATGTAAGGGGCAGAGCTTACAATGAACTCCATCTTCCATGTGCCAATGTCTTCTTTCAACCATATCCTTGGTGTTCAGTCTATCCATGATAAGCATCCAAGCAAACACCTTGATCTTGAGGGTACAGGAGGATTTCCAAATCCAACAAAGTAAAGGTTTGAAGGATTCAGACACAAAAGAGTGAGAGTAGAGCAGCTTGGGCTTGAAAACCTTGGATGAGCCCTGCCAGAATCATAAGTCCTTAGATCTAGCTACTCTACTGTGGGAGCTCATCAACTCCTTAATCAAGTTCAAATCATCAAAGGCTTGAGCAGAAAAACGAAGATGGAAATGCTGGTACATATCCTGCGTATCGAAAATTTCCTTAACTGAAATCCAGGGTCCCTTGGCAAAAGAAAATAACCTTGGAAATCTTGTCTGCAAACTAGAAACTTTACTGCCAAGGTTCCAATTATCAGACCAAAAAAGAGCAGTGTCCCCTTCATTAACCTGCACCCAGGAGTAATCTCTAAAATTCTGCATTACCTTGCAAATATCCCTCCACCAAAAGGAGCCACAGTCACTTGTTCCCTGGGGCATTCCTTCATAATAATATGAGTCCCAAACTAGGGACACCCAAGGGGTATCTTTTTTGTTGAGGAAATTACTAGCATGCTTGAGTAGCAGGGCCACATTCTGAACCCCCAAATTTAGGATACCAAGACCCCCTTTATTTTTTGGTCTACAGATCAGCTCCCAAGCAGCAAGAGATGGAGCAGGCTCATCTCTATGTTTTCTCCACAGGCACTTCCTTTGGATTCTTTCTAACTGCTTGAGTATACCAGCAGGAACTGCCAGGCTACACAGAAAGAAGATTGGCATTGAGGACAGAGCAGAGTTGAGAAACTGCAGTCTTTCAGCTTGGTTAAGGAAGGAGGAGCTGGCAGTCATTCTTATTTCCATACAGTCAACTAAAGGCATAAAGTCCACCATTTTTGGCCTTGTAGTTCCCACAGGTAAGCCAAGATATGTAAATGGCATCTTACCAATATTGCGACCAAAAGCAGCGGCAAGATCCTCCATCGCAGCAGAATCAACATTGATTGGAATAATAAAGGATTTATGCTAATTGACATCCAGACATGTGGACTGATAGAACACCTTCAGCATATCCTTCAGGGCCAGAAGCTGTACCTTGTCAGCAGGGAGGATGATCAATGTATCATCAGCATACTGGATCACAGGGTAGTCTCTATCATGGAAAGGTATAGGGAGGTGAAGAACTCCCTTCCTGAACATATCATTAATCACTATTTGCAAAAGTTCAGCAGCTATGAAAAAAAGAAGAGGATATACAAGGTCACCCTGTCTAACTCCTTTTTTGCAAACAAACTTCCTCCCAAGGACACCATTAAGAAGAACAGAAGAAGTACCAGTGGCCAAAAGTTGTTTCATCCAGAGGATCCACTTTTCATTGAAACCCTTATGCCTAAGAATTTGAAAAATAGCTTCATGCTCAACAGAATAAAAGGCCTTCTCAAAGTCCAATTTGAGGATTACAATTGGCCTCTTGGACGGATGGCATTGGTGCAAATATTCAAAGGTCCAACCAAGATAGTCCTGGATTGTTCTGCTCTTAATGAAACCATACTAATTTTTGTGAATGCACTGCATAATCAGCTCCTAGAATCTATTTGCAGCCATTTTGGAGAGGAACTTGAGCCCCATACTAGTGAGAGAGATAGGCCTATAATCCCTCACTTCCTCACATGATAGCTTTTTGGGCACCAGAGTAATAAAAGAACTGTTAATGTTCTCTAAGACAGCAGTTCCCTCATGAAAATCCTGGGCCAACTCATAAAAGTCATTTGAAATTAGGTGCCAGCATTTCTTGAAAAACAAACCATTGAAACCATCAGGACCAGGTGCTTTGTCTAGAGGCATATGCTTGACCACATTGTACATTTCCTCTCTTTCAAAAGGCTTAGTGAGCACCTCAAGTCCAGCCACAGGGGTAAGAAGTGATGACAGATCAAAACCCATCACAATCCCTCTAGAAGTGTCTATTCTGTTCTTAAAGCAACTCCAAATAATTCCAGCCATTTGAGAATGATCAGAGACCATAGAACCATCAGGTAGCTTAAGACTAGCTATGGAATTTCTCTTGTGTCTCTCAGTTGCCATAGCATGAAAGAATTTGGTGTTCTGTCCCCCAACCTTAAAATACCTGATAGTGCACCTCTTTTTCCAATATAAGCACTGCAAGTGCAGAAGCTTTTCCAAGTGGGTTTTGACAATTCTTCTAAAGTTAATCTCCTGTCTAAACAGGGGCCTCCACTCCTCCAACTCATCAAGAAGGAAGATAACATGATTGCATTTGTTGATCAATAATTTCAATTTGGATACATTCATCTGCCACCTCTTAAGGCACATTCTCAAGCTTTTAAATTTTTCTGCAATCCTAGCAGATATATGTGCTTTCCTAGAGGGCTTTTGCCAAGATAATTCAACACAGTCCATGAACCCCTCTAGCTCCATCCAATAATTTTCAAACCTAAAGATATTTGATTTTGGGATGGTGGTCTTAATGGAAACCAAGCAAGGTACATGATCAGAAGCAGTCCTGGCCAATGGCAGAACTTCAGTCATAGGATAATCAATAATCCAGTCCATTGAGGTGAAGAACCAGTCTAGCTGCTCAAGAAGTGGAATATCTTGCATATTGGACCAGGTGTAGGATCTGCCTTTGATTGGAAGCTCAAGGAGGCCCAGGTGCCCAATTATCTCATTGAAAATAAACATGTCATTTATGTCTCCACCAGGTAAGTTTCTGTTATCCACAGATCTAAGGAAATTGAAGTCACCAAGCAACAACCAGTGCTCATTAAGGGGGATACACAGGTTATATAACCAAGTAACAAAATTTTCCCTGGCTTCCCCCTGACAAGGGCCATAAACCACAACTAAAGTCCACTTTTCATTGTTCTGTCTGGACGTAAACTGAATGACCACAACAAATTGTTGCACTTCAATTAAGGTGCCAATGAAAAGAGCAGAATTCCAGACCACAAGTATACCACCAGAAGCTCCAAAGGAAGGAGAACAAGCAAAAGAATCAAATCTTTTAGGGCGGAAAGATTTAATTGACCTAGAGTGAAAAGAAGAGCACTTAGTTTCTTGTAAACAGGCTATGGAACATTGGCTCTCCTCAATTTTTTGCCTGGCAGCTCTCTGCCTAGCTTCAGAATTCAGACCTCTTACATTCCAGCATAGAACATTCCAGTTTCTACAGATATAACTCATTATAGCATAAAATAAAGTCCATAAACCACATGGCACACAATGCCACATGTCCAAAGGAGCGCAGCAAAGTCTGACCCAACATTAAAACATACAAAAGTTCATGAGATAGGTCACTGCAGAATAACATAAAGCTAGCAAAGTTAAGGCTTGCCAAACCCAACATGCCAAGGACACACTAATCATTAGATTTAGAGGAGACACCAACAGGTGTGTCCACCATAAGTGCATCCACAAAAAGGAGAGCGGTGTCAATTTCCAGCTCTCTCCCAACTTCCTGAAGTCGACTGACCGGCGTTGCTGGAGGTACTCCTTCTGAAGCAGGCTCATCAGGCATCTGGGCTGTGAAAGGCTTAGCTTTAGGCTTCTTCCTCTTGGGATGAAGAGTGAGCTCCTGGAAGGTGGGCTTGAACCCATCGCGTTGTGCAACGCCTGACCGAAGTGTCCGCAATTGGAGTTGGCGCAAAAGTTTTCCGTGTCCTTCTAGCTTTAGCCACCACATGCACAGGGGATGACATCTCCATAGGTTCCACCTCAACATGATAAGAAAAAAGGGCCCTGGCGACAGGCCTGGCCGTCTCCTATTCCTTCCAAGTAAGCCGCGGCAGGTCTGAAGCACTGAAAGCAAGATCCCAGCTTCTCTTTGACAGAACTACAGGCGACGGTGGCTGCAGCAGAACTGGCTTGGGAATAGAGAAAACAACCGGAGCTTGCAGAAGACTTTCAAAAGACCTCCTCCAAACCATATCAGGAGGCAGAGGAGGCCCAAATAGCACCGCAGGCAAAACAAGCTCCTCCCTGACAGCAGGAGGTTGGTAGACAACAATGGCCCAGTTGTTAACTGCATCTTCATCAATCAAAGGCATAGCTGGAGCATCAGGCTGATCATCATCAACCACAAAAAGAGCAGTGGACAGTTCCTGGTCAACAGCAGAGCTGGGCTGGGCTGACAGATCAACCACCATTGACTCCTGGTCTTGGGCAGGCTCAGGGTCCACATTGTCATTCCAATTGCCCCAATTGTCATCAGCCACCTTGTTGATCACAAGCTCGGGAGGGGGAGGGGGGACTGCATTCCACCCTAAGGCAGGATAAGCAGGTAGATTGAACGGAGGCAACTCAGGGAAGGGAACACTAGGTACTGGGTGCGGATTTCCATTGATGGGCATCCAATCCTCATCCCGTGGCATCTGCTCGGCAAAGTTTGCACCCAGAATATACAAGGGCGCAGTCCAGGAAACTCTAGCACCTCCGTAAGCCGCATAATCCATGAAAACCACATCACGTGGCACGAGAATATCCTCCGGGAACGAAGCAAATACCAGAGATCGAACCAGGTAGGGGTCCTCACTCACCCAATGGTGAAGCTTGCCAAAAGTGTTCACAGCTTCCCTAATGCATTCAGTATTACGAAGATCCAACGGAATACCAAGAAACATGAGCAGCCCCTGACGAAAACCCTAAACACCACGGAAAGATTCACCCTCATCGTGCTTCATAAATCGCACAAAACGGTCATTACCCAGCGGCTATGGCGGGAACTGCAGCAAAGAGAATCTGACAGCAGCATCCCGAAGCTCAAAGAGCCCAACCAAACGAATCTAAGGCTGCGCTGACCTGACAAGAACTCCATGCGCTTGCAGCCACTGCACTACTTCCTCTCTAGCGGCACCAATCTCATCAGGCTGGGGATAGGCATTACCTCCGCAAGCATGAACTCCTCATGGCGGCACACAATTGGGGTATGTGGCGTCACAAAAGTTCGAGGGAGACGATCTTCCCCACCATCAACGATGTGGTGGCCAGTAGGAACATACAGCAGAGGATCCAGGTGGAAGTTCGCAATCGGGTTCGAGGACTCTGCCTCCAACGACAGTGAGTGTAGTGGTGGAGGAGGGGTTTCAGGCGGCGAGGCCATTGGAGCCTTGGGGCCGGGGCTGATGGAACTGGACGATGCAGTAAATGTGGAAGTGGAAGGGAGGTCCAAGTTTGGTAAAAGTGTTGTCAGAGAGATATTCCCGCAGCGCGCCTTGGAAGATGCAGCGTTAACGGGTTTTGCTTGCCATACGAGCCCCAGAATCCGAGCGAACCTGTTACAATCTTTCTTGACGTGACCAGACCGGAGGCAAGAGATACACCAAAGCTTGGACGTGCAGGTAGAAGCAAAATGTCCCCTCTTTAAACATTTCTGACACGTAGAAATTTCCTCAACCATATCAGAAATTAAATTATCAAAATCCTCCTTGGCTTGTTGAGACGAGGGGATATCCAATTGCTCCCCATAGGACACCGGCTCAGCCCCCCGGCCCGACCCAGCAGAAGAGGTGGGTTGATCAAGGTCTAAAGCACGTGCAGATATTGGCCCATTATGGCTTGGCACGTCCACATTCAAAGAATCCAAAATTCCCGGCCGAGATTGGTGGCGTACGATCAGCGGGAGGCAGGAGATCTTGAACCATACCAAAAGAGATAGATGGCCTTGCCGACGTCCACCGGAGATTTGTCGGCAGAGAAGGACGAATTATAACCCGCTCATGAGGATGAATCGAATAACCTGCATCTTCAATAGTTTGAATGCAATTTTCCATAGCCGGATTACGATAACCCCGACAAGCACCATAATTCTGAAAGACTGCAAATGATAATTTCTTGCCAACTGAATGAGTGGATTTGAACAAAGACTTAGAAGGCCTAGAATGCATTGCTAAAACCCCAAGAGAAGCACGCCTTTTACAGGGACTAACAAGGATCCACTCGGCATCACATTCCAATTTCCAGATCCTAAACTCATGACTCCAATTTGGACCGCCATTACTCCAAAGATGAAAGTAACATTTGAAATGATCGCAAGCAAAAGATCGGAAACTAAGAATGATCATGGAAACAACCTTGCAAGAAACTTCAAAACCAAATACCTTATCCTTCATCAGAAAAACCATGAGATCAATGCCTGAGCCACCAATGGCCGCCTCCAGAGCCGCTGCCACCGAATCTTTGTTTAAACAAAAATTGTGACTTCCAAAAGAGACCACCATGGTGAAGATGTCCGAGTCCTCCATGGGATGCACTGAAAAGCCCGTAGATTGGAAAACCCTATCTGCGAAGGCCAAACCCTTGGAGAAATCCAAGCCAAGGGTGGAACCCTCCATGGAACCCATAGGAAATGGGTATGAACGTGTAGATCCCGAGGCGCCGAAGGGATCTGGTGGAGAGAAACTAAAAATTGATGGCTAGTGGAGGAGATCGCCGGAGGGGGGTGGAGTTCTCCGGGGTGGTGGTGGGAGCACCATACCACACAAAATATTCAAATCATGCACCCCAAGGCCGATTAATTGCTAAAATATCATGCCATATATTTATTGTGACGTAGATTGCCATGGTCTAGTAGCCAATCTGCACTGGCCTAAAGTTGCAACGACCTTCAACATGAATGAAGGCTCAATATTCGCCTTCCGCTTCAGCAGTTTTCTAGATGAGATGCATCTGTCTATATACCGTCTATGATGCTAATTTCGAAAGGTTCTACATGTTGCATGTGGAACTTGCTGCTGGTGCAGTTGTGTAATGGGGTAGCTGAGTGCTAAAGCTATATCATGTTGTACTCTGATGTATTTCAATTATGAAATTCTGCTTCCTTAATATGGAAATGAAATATATTGTGTGCTTAATATGAAATGTCAATTAGATTAATAAATGGACTATGAATAATCGTATAATGAGCCTGCTAATGGCGAATTAGCCTGCTAATTGGGTTTTGCTATTGAAAAAATACTGTGGGCGGTGACCTCAGGCAACGCACACAGTTTCTAGGAATAAATCGTGTTGGATCAATGAACAATCACACACAACTTTCTCTTGAAAACTGTTTGTGTTAGGCCACCTTGCACAAACGTTTATCACATAAAACTATGTGTGATGGACAGCCTTTGCCACACAGTTTCTTCTACGGACAGTGTGTGATACATTCAATAACGCAAACGATTTAACGGGAAAAATTGTGTGTGATGTACCTGTGAACGAAAACATTTTCCTTGGAGCGACTGTGTGGGATGTACATACGAACGGAAACGTTTAGCGGGGACTGACTGTGTGGGATGTACTTGCGACCGGAAACAATTTCGCTGTATAGTTGATTTTTTAGCTCTATTGTACGTATTTCTGTATTTGAGCGCTCGTCAGTCGCACACGTTCACATTTTGCCGAGCCTGTGTGCCAGGAGGACATATCCTCGACGGTTTCTGGGTCGTGTGGGAAGGACCCCCCTATCACCCACACTCACTTGGCGACAGTACCAAATTCCATCGCGGAAAGGGGTTAAAAACCGTTTGTTTAGGACCGACGCGCACGAGTGTATAAATATGCCCTAGAGGCAATAATAAAGTTGTTATTTATATTTCCTTATATCATGATAAATGTTTATTATTCATGTTAGAATTGTATTAATCGGAAACTAAGTACATGTGTGAATACATAGACAAACAGAGTGTCCCTAGTATGCCTCTACTTAACTAGCTCGTTAATCAAAGATGGTTAAGTTTCCTGACCATAGACATGTGTTGTCATTTGATGAACGGTATCACATCATTAGAGAATGATTTGATGGACAAGACCCAACTGTTAGCTTAGCATAATGATCGTTTAGTTTTATTACTATTTCTTTCTCCATGACTTATACATGTTCCTCTAACTATGAGATTGTGCAACTCCCGAATACCGGAGGAACACCTTGTGTGCTATCAAACGTCACAACGTAACTCGGTGATTATAAAGATGCTCTACAGGTGTCTCTGATGGTGTTTGTTGAGTTGGCATAGATCGAGATTAGGATTTGTCACTCCGTGTATTGGACAGGTATCTCTGGGACCTCTCGGTAATGCACATCACTATAAGCCTTGCAAGCAATGTGACTAATGAGTTAGTTACAGGATGATGCATTACTGAACGAGTAAAGAGACTTGCCGGTAACGAGATTGAACTAGGTATGATGATATCGACGGTCGAATCTCGGGCAAGTAACATACCGATGACAAAGGGAACAACGTATGTTGTTATGCGGTTTGACTGATAAAGATCTTCGTACAACATGTAGGAGCCAATATGAGCATCCAGGTTCCGCTGTTGGTTATTGACCGGAGATGTGTCTCGGTCATGTCTACATAGTTCTCGAACCCGTAGGGTCCGCACGCTTAACGTTCGATGACGATTTGTATTATGAGTTATGTGATTTGATGACCGAAGTTTGTTCGGAGTCCCGGATGAGATCACGGACATGACGAGGAGTCTCGAAATGGTTGAGTGGTAAAGATTCATATATTGGAAGGTACATTCAGACACCGGAATGGTTCGGGTTGATTTAGATGAGTTTCGAAGTACCAGGGGTTACCGCCCCCCCCAGAGGTTAATGGGCCACCATGGGCCTTATTGGAGAAGAGAGAGGGCTGGACAGGAGGTGGCACCCCCCTCCTTCCTTCTCTCCTCTTCCTCCTTCCCTCCTTCTCCTAGTTGGAATAGGAAAGGGGGGTGAATCCTACTTCGACCGGGAGTCCAAGTAGGACTCCCCCCTATGGCGCGCCCCCCTTGAGCCGGCCTCCTCTTCCCCCTCCTTTATATACGTGGGAGGGGGCACCCCAAAGGCACACCAAGTCTTCTCTTAGTTGTGTGCAGTGCCCCCCTCCATAGTTACACACCTCGGTCATATCGTTGTAGTGCTTAGGCAAAGCCCTGCGCCGGTAACTTCATCATCACCGTCAACACGTCGTCGTGGTGAAGAAACTCTCCCTCGTCCTAAAATGGATCAAGAGCTCGAGGGACGTCATCATGCTGAACATGCGCTAAACACGGAGGTGTCGTACGTTCGGTGCTTGGATCGGTTGGATCGTGAAGACGTTCAACTACATCAACCATGTTATTAAACGCTTCTGCTTTTGGTCTACGAGGGTAC
Organism: Triticum dicoccoides; assembly: GCF_002162155.2. Classification (NCBI taxonomy): domain Eukaryota; kingdom Viridiplantae; phylum Streptophyta; class Magnoliopsida; order Poales; family Poaceae; genus Triticum; species Triticum dicoccoides. The sequence goes on along the minus strand of NC_041388.1, from coordinate 129,013,507 downwards.
GTGGACACACTCTCCCCTCTCATTGCTATGCATCTCCTAGATATATCTTGCGTGATCGTAGGAATTGTTTTGAAATATTTTGTTCCCCAATAGTGGCATCCAAGCCAGGTCTATGCGTAGATGTTATATGCACGAGTAGAAAACAAAGAGTTGTGGGCGATAATAGTCATACAGCTTACCAGCAACATCTTACTTTGATTCAACGGTATTGTTGGATGAAGCGGCCCGAATCAACATTACATGACCGCGTTACGTGCTTTGCACATAGGTGGATAGCAGGTGTCTGTTTCTCCAACTTTAGTTGAATCAAGTTTGACAACACCCGGTCCTTGTTGAAGGTTAAAACATCACACTTGACGAAAAATCATTGTGGTTTTGATGCGTAGGTAAGAACGGTTCTTGCTAGAAACCCAAAGAAGCCACGTAAAACTTGAAACAACAAAGTAGAGGTCGTCTAACTTGTTTTTGCAGGGCATGTTGTGATGTGATATGGGCAAGACATGATGAGATATAAATTGTTGTATGAGATGATCATGTTTTGAAAAAGTTGTCGGCAACTGGCAGGAGCCTTATGGTTGTCGCTTTATTGTATGAAATGCAATCGCCATGTAATTGCTTTACTTTATCACTAAACGGCAGCAATAGTCGTAGGTGCAATAGTTGGCGAGACAACAACGATGCTACGAAGGAGATCAAGGTGTCAAGCCGGTGACGATGGTGATCATGACAATGTTTTGGAGATGGATATCAAAGGCACAAGATGATGATGGCCATATCATATCACTTATTTTGATTGCTTGTGATGTTTATCCTTTATGAATCTTATTTTGCTTAGTACGATGGTAGAAATATAAGATGATATCTCACTAAATTTCAAGGTTCAAGTGTTCTCCCTGAGTATGCACCGTTGCTACAGTTCGTCGTGCCGAGACACCATGTGATGATCGGGTGTGATAAGCTCTACGTTCACATACAATGGGTGCAAGCATTTTTGCACAAGCAGAATACTCGCGTTAAACTTGACGAGCCTAGCATATGCAGATATGGCCTCGGAACACTAAGACCGAAAGGTCAAACATGAACCATATAGTAGATATGATCAACATAGTGATGTTCACCATTGAAAACTACTCCGTCTCACGTGATGATCGGACATGGTTTAGTTGATATGGATCATGTGATCATTTAGATGACTAGAGGGATGTCTATCTAAGTGGGAGTTATTAAGTAATATGATTAATTGAACTTCAAGTTATCTTTAACTTAGTACCTGATAGTATTTTGCATGTCTATGTTGTTGTAGATCAATGGCCCATGCTACCGTTCCCTTGAATTTTAATGCGGTCCTAGAGAAAGCTAAGTTGAAAGATGATGGTAGAAATTACACGGACTGGGTCCATAACTTGAGGATTATCCTCATTGTTGCACAGAATAATTACATCCTGGAAGCATCACTAGGTGCAAAACCCGCTGTAGGAGCAACTCTAGATGTTATGAACGTCTGACAGAGCAAAGCTGATGACTACTCGATAGTTCAGTGTGCCATGCTTTACGGCTTAGAATCGGGACTTCAAAGACGTTTTGAACGTCATGGAGCATATGAGATGTTCCAGGAGTTGAAGTTAATATTTCAATCAAATGCCCGAATTGAGAGATATGAAGTCTCCAATAAGTTCTATAGCTACAAGATGGAGAACAATAGTTCTGTCAGTGGACATATACAAAGAATGTCTGGGTACCACAACCACTTGACTCAACTGGGAGTTAATCTTCCTGATGATAGTGTCATTGACAGAGTTCTTCAATCACTTCCACCAAGATACAAAAGCTTTGTGACGAACTACAATATGCAAGGGATGGATAAGACAATTCCCGAGCTCTTCGCAATGCTAAAGGCTGCGGAGGTAGAAATCAAGAAGGAGCATCAAGCGTTGATGGTTAACAAGACCACTAGTTTTAAGAAAAAATGGCAAAGGGAAGAAGGGGAATTTCAAGAAGAATGGCAAGAAAGTTACTGCTCAAGTGAAGAAGCCCAAGTCTGGACCTAAGCCTGAGTGCTTCTACTCCAAAGGGACTAGTCACTAGAAGCGGAAACTATTTATATGAGTAATATCTTTTATGGTCATGCACCCTTGATGAGTGGTCTATGTTGAATCTCGATAGTAGTGATACACATATTCATAGTATTGAAGCCAAAAGATACAAGTTTAATAATGATAGTGCAACTTATTTGTGGCACTGTCGTTTAGGTCATATTGGTGTAAAACGCATGAAGAAACTCCATGCTGATGGGCTTTTGGAATCACTTGATTATGAATCACTTGATGCTTGCGAACCATGCCTCATGGGCAAGATGACTAAGACTCCATTCTCCGGAACAATGGAGCGAGCAACTGACTTGTTGTAAATAATACATACTGATGTATGCGGTCCAATGAGTGTTGAGGCTCGCGGCAGGTATCGTTATTTTCTGACATTCACAGATGATTTGAGCAGATATGGGTATATCTACTTGATGAAACATAAGTCTGAAACATTTGAAAAGTTCAAAGAATTTTAGAGTGAAGCGAAAAATCGTCGTAACAAGAAAATAAAGTTTCTACGATCTGATCGTGGAGGTGAATATTTGAGTTACGAGTTTGGTCTTCGTTTGAAACAATGTGGAATAGTTTCACAACTCACACCACCTGGAACACCACAGCATAATGGTGTGTCCGAACGTCGTAACCGTACTTTATTAGATATGGTGATGATGTCTCTTAATGATTTACCGCTATCGTTTTGGGGTTATGCTTTAGAGAAGGCTGCATTCACGTTAAATAGGGCATCATCTAAAATCCGTTGAGATGACACCATATGAACTATGGTTTGGCAAGAAACCTAAGCTGTCATTTCTTAAAGTTTGGGGCTGCAATGCTTATGTGAAAAAACTTCAACCTGATAAGCTCGAACCCAAATCAGATAAATGTGTCTTCATAGGATACCCAAAAGAAACTGTTGGGTACACCTGCTCTATCACAGATCCGAAGGAAAGATATTCATTGCTAAGAATGGATCCTTTCTAGAGACGGAGGTAATTGTACCTTCTCCCTATTTGGAAAGTAGTTCATCACAGAAATCAGTTCCAGTGATTCCTACACCAATTAGTGAGGAAGCTAATGATGATGATCATGAAACTTCTGATCAAATTACTACCGAACCTCGTAGGTCAACCAGAGTATGATCCGCACTAGAGTGGTACGGTAATCCTGTTCTGGAAGTCATGTTACTTGACCATGATGAACCTACGAACTATGAGGAAGCGATGATGAGCCCAGATTCCGCAAAATGGCTTGAGGCCATGAAATCTGAGATGGGATCCATGTATGAGAACAAAGTGTGGACTTTGGTTGACTTGCCTGATGATCGGCAAGCCATAGAGAATAAATGGATCTTCAAGAAGAAGACTGACACTGACGTTAATGTTACTATCTACAAAGCTCAACTTATTGCGAAAGGTTTTCAACAAGTTCAAGGAGTTGACTACGATGAGACCTTCTCACCCGTAGCGATGCTTAAGTCTGTCAGAATCATGTTAGCAACTGCCGCATTTTATGATTATGAAATTTAGCAAATGGATGTCAAAACTGCATTCCTTAATGGATATCTTAAAGAAGAGTTGTATATGATGCACCCAGAAGGTTTTGTCGATCCAAAAGGTGCTAACAAAGTGTGCAAGCTCCAGCGATCCATTTATGGACTGGTGCAAACCTCTCGGAGTTGGAATATACACTTTGATAATGTGATCAAAGCATATGGTTTTATACAAACTTTTGGAGAAGCCTGTATTTACAAGAAAGTGAGTGGGAGATCTATAGCATTTCTAATATTATATGTGGATGACATATTGCTGATTGGAAATGATACACAATTTCTGGATAGCATAAAAGGATACTTAAATAAGAATTTTTTAATGAAAGACCTCGATGAAGCTGCTTATATATTGGTCATCAAGATCTATAGAGATAGATCAAGACGCTTAATTGGACTTTCACAAAGCACATACCTTGATAAAGTTTTGAAGAAGTTCAAAATGGATCAGTCAAAGAAAGGTTTACTACCTGTGTTACAAGGTGTGAAGTTGAGTCACACTCAATGCCCGACCACTGCAGAAAATAGAGAGAAAATGAAAGTCATTCCCTATGCCTCAGCCATAGGTTCTATCATGTATGCAATGTTGTGTACCAGACCTGATGTGTGCCTTGCTATAAGTTTAGCAGGGAGGTACCAAAGTAATCCAGGAGTGGATCACTGGACAGCGGTCAAGAACATCCTGAAATACCTAAAAAGGACTAAGGATATGTCTCCCGTTTATGGAGGTGACAAAGAGCTCGTCGTAAATGGTTACGTCGATGCAAGCTTTGACACTGATCTGGATGACTCTAAGTCACAAATCGGATATGTATTTATATTGAATGGTGGAGCTGTCAGTTGGTGTAGTTCTAAGAAGAGCGTCGTGGTGGGATCTACGTGTGAAGCGGAGTACATAGCTGCTTCGGAAGCAGCAAAGTAAGGAGTCTATATGAAGGAGTTCATATCCGATCTAGGTATAATACCTAGTGCATCGGGTCAAATGAAAATCTTTTGTGACAATACTGGTGCAATTTCCTTGGCAAAGGAATCTAGATTTCACAAGAGAACCAAGCACATCAAGAAACGCTTCAATTCCATCCGCGATCAAGTCAAGGAGGGAGACATAGAGATTTGCAAGATACATACGGATCTGAATGTTGCAGACCCATTGACTAAGCCTCTCTGACGAGCAAAACATGATCAGCACCAAGACTGCATTGGTGTTAGAATCATTACTATGTAATATAGATTATTGACTCTAGTGCAAGTGGGAGACTGATGGAAATATTCCCTAGAGGGAATAATAAAGCTGTTATTTATATTTCCTTATATCATGATAAATGTTTATTATTCATGCTAGAATTGTATTAACCGGAAACTTAGTACATGTGTGAATACATAGACAAACAGAGTGCCCCTAGTATGCCTCTACTTGACTAGCTCGTTAATCAAAGATGGTTAAGTTTCCTGGCCATAGACATGTGTTGTCATTTGATGAACTGGATCACATCATTAGAGATTGATGTGATGGACAAGACCCATCCGTTAGCTTAGCATAATGACTAGCTCGTTTAGTTTTATTGCTATTGCTTTCTTCATGACTTATACATGTTCCTTTGACTATGAGATTATGCAACGCCCGAATATCGGAGGAACACCTTGTGTGCTACCAAACGTCACAACATTACTGGATGATTATAAAGATGCTCTATAGGTGTCTCCGATGGTGTTTGTTGAGTTGGCATAGATCGAGATTAGGATTTGTCACTCCGTGTATCGGAGAGGTATCTTTGGGCCCTCTCGGTAATGCACATCACTATAATCCTTGCAAGCAATGTGACTAATGAGTTAGTTACGGGATGATGCATTACAGAATGAGTAAAGAGACTTGACGGTAAGGAGATTGAACTAGGTCTGATGATACCGACGATTGAATCTCGGGCAAGTAACATACCGATGACAAAGGGAACAACGTATGTTGTTATGCGGTTTGACCTATAAAGATCTTTGTAGAATATGTAGGAGCCAATATGAGCATCCAGGTTCCGCTATTAGTTATTGACCGGAGATGTGTCTCAGTCATGTCTACATAGTCCTCGAACCCGTAGGGTCCGCATGCTTAACGTTCGATGACGATTTGTATTATTAGTTATGTGATTTGTTCACCGAAGTTTGTTCTGAGTCCCGGATGAGATCATGGATATGACGAGGTGTCTCGAAATGGTTGAGAAGTAAAGATTCATATATTGGAAGGTTACATTCGGACGCCGGAATGGTTCAGGTTGATTCGGATGAGTTTCGGAGTACCGGGGGTTAGCGGACCCCCCCCCCCCGAAGGTTAATGGGCCTCCATGGGCCTTAGTGGAGAAGAGAGAGGGCTGGCCTGGAGGTGGCGCACGCCCCCCCTTGCTAATCCGAATTGGACAAGGGGTGGGGGCGGCGCCCCCTCCTTCCTTCTCTCCTCTTCCTCTTTCCCTCCTTCTCCTAGTTGGAATAGGAAAGGGGGGACGAATCCTACTTGGACCAGGGGTCCAAGTAGGACTCCCCCCTATGGTGTGCCCCCCTTGGGCCGGCCTCCTCTTCCCCCTCCTTTATATACGTGGGAGGGGGCACCCCAAAGGCACACCAAGTCTTCTCTTAGCCGTGTGCGGTGCCCCCCTCCACAGTTACACACCTCGGTCATATTGTTGTAGTGCTTAGGCGAAGCCCTGCGCCGGTAACTTCATCATCACCGTCAACACACCGTCATGCTTAGGAAACTCTCCCTCGTCCTCAACTGGATCAAGAGCTCGAGGGACGTCATCGAGCTGAATGTGTGCTGAACACGGAGGTGTTGTATGTTCAATGCTTGGATCGGTTGGATCCTGAAGACGTTCGACTACATCAACTGCGTTATTAAACGCTTGCGCTTTTGGTCTACGAGGGTACGTGGACACACTCTCCCCTCTCGTTTTTCTATGAATATCCTAGATAAATCTTGCGTGATCATAGGAATTTTTTTGAAATACGGCGTTCCCCAATAGCGTGTGTCGTACGGACGTTAGCACCCAGCCACCCACCCCCTGCCCCCCAAAAAAAAGAACGACGACAAAATAAGTTCGCGCTTCCACGTTTCAGATTGAAATATCTGGCGGGTCCAATTCCAGCACTACAAAATCTCCCTTCTCCGCCATCCCCTTCCACGCCTAGATTGCTCAAATCCCTAATTCGCCGCCAACCCAAGCAAAGTTTGAATCGCCCTCGTCTCGTCTCTTTCCCCACCTCTGTGCCGGATGACGAAGCCGAAGACGACGGTCGTGCTTCACCACCGCACCGGAGCTACCCTTCGTCCACTGCACTGGGTGGTCCACTGATAACGTCGGCCGCCACAACAGACGTGTCTCACGGACACCGACTTCCACCGCATCAGGTGAGCTTCACCGATGCCGTCTCCCACCTCACCGGGGCTACTTCGCCAAGCACATCGTCGCACCTACACCCATCGAGGCCGTTGGGGCTTCACCAACAGTCTCATCCACCGCATCGTAGCGCTCCACTGCCACTCAATAGCTGCATCCGTGCGTGGCCAGCCAACGCCAGCGCATCACCCTCAATGGCTCTGAAGTGACCCGCACTCTAGCTAGGCGAGCATGCCCAAACGCCGGACCGAACCTGGTATCCACATATCACTCCCTTGTGCACTATTCCGATGATGTTTGGATATCCTTTCATTGCTCTCTTAGCTTACATGCCTATGCAACTCTGACTTTAACTCTTATTTTTTTGGAGATATCACCTAAAACAAGCAAAACCATTTTTAGCAAAGCATGACGGCGCTACGGGATCTGGTACACATCCTGCATACCCGTATAACCTTGTAAGTATCTGTCCTCTGGTACAACAGCAAGGTCGATTACTCTTATTTGATCAACCATTCGCCGTGTCAAAAATGCAGAGGGGGATGCAAGGAGCACAAGGCCTGCACATCCAAGCAAGTGGTAACATGGACTTGTACAAGGAACATCCCAAGCGCAAGCAGAGCTCCAGTGAGCCTGTACAACGAGCTAGTGTAAGTCCCTGCATTTCATTTAATTTGTACTTACCTGCGTGTATGATTTGTGTGCAGTGGCGGATCCACGAATTCAAGTTACCATGGGCGAAAATTTAACTTCAAAAATTTGAAGGCACTTGCACTCCGGAAATCAACATAACTTGAGAAATGTGAAGCTACATGCACTTTGAAAACCAGCTAATGATCCAAAGTAGTTTAGATTATAAAATACTAAATGATGTAAGCACCAAAAACACAAAATGCAACATGGCGTACAAGGACTACTAACATGGTTTGTACGTGCTTGAATTATTCATTTTCTAGCTGAAAATATTGAAGTGTAATTGCACCTATAACCAGTGCGCAAACTGCATATCAATATATCTATCCTACACAAGTATGCCAATAGTTTCAAACAACAAATTAGAAAAGTATTTATGCTACGTTGTCATGATATGGTGACTTTCTGGTAGATGGCCTCGACATTTCCTCAAGCCATGAAAATGTACTATAATTTGCTTGTCATCAATGCCTGCAAATCTCTGTCTCGCTCAACATAGCAGATCATCATTAGACACTAAATCCTTCAATGGGAGCTTGCAAAATGTTTGCATTAGATCTCTCATTAGACACTATATGTTCATCTCCAGGAGCATGTAAAATGTTTGCATCAAATCCTTCATTAGCACTCTATTCATTAGACACTTGAGGCTCAAGAACAACATGAGCTTGTATGTTTGCACCAGAAACTTGATTAGATACATCAGGTTTAGTTAGTTCAGTATTGATTGGGGGAGCTATAAAATAAGCAGAAATTGGTTTCATTTTCTCATAGATTCCCTACATACAAGCAGTTTTACAACACCGTCATGTTTAACTATTGGCCAGAAATTGAACAGTTGAATTAGATATAATCAGGGATGCGATGTACTTGCTCGTTGCGCATGCTGCTCTTGCAAGCTGCGACTGTCTGTTTGCGCAAGCTCGATGCCATGCCCGTGCTGCCGCCGCTGCCTCCCACACAGGCTACACCCAGGGTTGGATCTTCTTCTTCTTGTCCTTCTATTCGCTTGAAGCCCGGCGACCGCCCTCCAACAAGGGCATGAGGAAGTGATGTGTTGGTCTGTCCAGCGGTGGCTAGGTTAGGAGCTAACCAGACTGGAGGCTGGAGCGAACAAATTGGGATTTTTCCTGCGGTCGATCAATATGGGAGGCGCTCGTTTGGGCCGAAAGCCTGCTATAGGGCCTGCCTTGCACTTATCTTATTGGCCCATCCAAATTGAAACGTTTTTCTTCATTTTTTACATTGTCTGCTCGTGCGTTGGGACGAACAAAACTAGCCTAGGCCAACCTGGATGACTCAAACTAGGTGCACACTTTCCAGCCTCCCGAGGCGGCCGCCCATACCATCCCCTACGGTGGCGTCGCCCCTTTTTGCGTGTATGATTGGGGTAGTGAAAAATATTTCGGTGGCGCTTTTGATTTACCCACAGAATGGTTGAGTTACTTGTTTCTATGAACTGAGTTCGCCAATAATGTGAAGGATGCCAGTCTTTTAATCCTATTGTAGATTGCTTAGATCTCAATAAGCGAAATGTAATTGCATGAAATATACAGTAAAAGCCAGTGTGATGTGTGAGGCTACAACTAGTCTGACAAGCCATCCTCATATAACATATCAAGAATGCACCATCTTATCAGATTAACCATTCGACTTACCAATGCAGTGTGGGAAGAAAGAAGTATTAGGACTGCGTATCCAAGCAATTGATGCCATGGACTCCTTCGTAGAACCTTGTAAGCGAAAAAGAAGTTGCAGTGTACCTGTACAAAGAGCTAGCGTAAGTTCAGTTACCTCCTTCTCAAAATTTTAGTTAGCCACTTATTGCAAAAAAAATTCAATTACGTTGCTTGGCTTAATTTAGTTTTCTACTAATCACATAATGCCATAGTGTGTTAATCCTATTATAGACTGCGCCTATCTATGTGTTTGATACTTACTGTTAACAATTACCTGTTTGCCTGAACTTAGATAGGTACTTAAGCACGTAGATAGTTGGTCATATGTACTTCTAGGGTGCAGCAGAATTCACGTGTAATTTACATTCTGATAACCTGTTTGTTTAAATGGTTTGCTATTATCACTTGTAGCACTAGTAATGTGTGCATGTTCATAGATAGACAACTGTCAGGTTTATAGGATGGACACCATCTTTTTAACTCATATATGTGTTGGAATCATTTTGCTTACATCAAAGAAATTTACAGATGTTTGTGTTGCTGGTAAACGTTACCGACTTGTTACTTTAATACGTTGCCAAGAACTTGTTAGTTTTACTAGTTCATGTGTAATTAAATATGTTGCCAAAACTAGTTAGTTTTTCTAGTTTGATGTTAGTTTCTTATGGCTCTTGCAACACTTCAGTTATGATTGCTAACATTCAAGTTTGCAGGATCCAATTGAAACTCCGTTGGCACAATAGGTATGTTTTCAGAAACTTCCTTGTTTACCTAGTTTGCTGTTGTAACTTGTTGTTGTAATCATCTTACCAACTTCAAGTTTTTATGATCCAATTGGAAGTCCAATTGCACAACAGGTACATTTTCAAAAATATATTTGTGTAATAGGTTTGCTATTGTAACTTGTTGCATTAATCAAGTTACTGACTACTCAACTTTTCAGGATCCAAGAGAAACTCCAATGCCACAACAGGTTCCTTTTGCAAAACTTGTTTGTTTAACTGCTTTGTTGCTGCAACCGGTTGCTCTAATCACGTTACTGGCTACTCAAATTTTCAGGATCCAAGAGAAACTCCAATGCCACAACAGGTACCTTTTGCAAAACTTGTTTGTTTAACTGCTTTACTGCTGCAACCGGTTACAATGATGTTAATAACTACTTTTCAACATCCAATTGAAACTCTTTAATTCCTTGTTTGTTTAACTGGTTTGCTGTTATAACTCCCAGTGGAGATATTTTGCTAACTTCAAATTTTTGGAATCCAATCGAAACTTTAATGGAAAAACAGGTTAGCCCAAGATCAAAGAGCGAGGTCCCCATGGATGTTGTATCATCCCACAGCAGTGGCACCGGCCCAATCATGCATCGTGAATTGCCAACTGCCGATGCTCTAGAGGCTAAACTATTGGTGGAAAGAGATTCTACTTATGCACTTAGAGATGAAGTTGACATGTTGAGAAAGAAAACAGCACAATCACAAGCACTACTCAAGACAACCATTAAATAATTGGTGGATTTCAAAATGAAGCAAGCTGAGACTTACCGCATTGTTAAGGTCTTGAAGGAAAAAAGGAAATTAAATTCCCACTTAGTAAATCATAGGTGAAATGTTCTTTCCATCGTTGAATAACCTTTGTGTTATTTGTTCATGTAATCGATCAAACCATTTGTTTTAGAGATCATGTAATAATTGTTTTTTGTTTTTTGGTTTGTAATTTTTCAGCACAAGTTTGTATTAATTGATAAGACTCTGAGACATTTCATTTTGATTGTTGTGCCAGACCTACAAATATGTCAATCGGGCTGAATGTGCATTCAACAATAATAGTAGTAAAGATGGACCTTAAGTGGCACGCATCGGAAAGGTCCAATATGTTGTACTAGCTTCGCTAAAAATAGGATGCTCTTCTAGCAAAAAAATGTCTAGCGGCCTGGCTTATGTATGTTAGTTGATATTATTGGTCCATATACTCTATAAGTGTTTATATGTCTGTTAGTTTTGTACATTATTGGTTCATTGACTCGGTATTTGAATCTTGATACAACGCTTGTGTACATATCTAAATGGGAGTACATTATGCTGCATGTGACACTCGAGTTGGACATAAAGTGGTTTCAAATATTCGAATTCACCTTAAACTGAATTCTAGATTCTGAATTCGAGTATCGGCATTTGTAAATCATATTCATATATGACAGTGGAATACATCTTTGTCGTGCTTTTGAAGATATATAAAAACACATAGAATGATTTATAATGATTCGTATAGGAATACAAAAAGGATTCGAATTTAGTTGCCAGGGTAAACGTGGATGCTTATTGTCCCACAATTTGAAAGAAGCAGTAAAATGTCCACTCCCACATCGACTGCCCGAAGCCAAGTGTTTGGGAGATGGAAATTACTGTCTACCCCTTACACGGACAATCCATCGGCCCGATTTCCACTGCTCTTAATAGGGGTAGGTTAGTAACGTCAATTAGACGTGACATGGCTGCCTCTAAGCCCATTCCGACATGGTGGGTGCCAAACATGGGTGGAAAAACACATTTGATTCAAGCTTGTCCGAAAGACCTCTGTCTCTCCCTCCATTTCCCCATTCATACACGATGGGCGGCAAAACAAACACGACTCGGACGAAATCAATGTAGGAAAATATTTTCAATAGGGGCAGGTTTGTTACTTCACTCAGACGTGACACAACCGCCCTACCTATCAGCCCCGTTCATACACCATGGGCGCCAACCGTGGGTGCCAAAACATCATCTCCTCGCCCGAAATCGCTATGGCCAGATATTGGCGATATACCTTCATATCCCCAACCGACGAGACGTCCAAATTTTAAATGGGGGCTAAGTTCATAACTTTCCCATATTTCAGACAGGCGCGTCCCAAAAACATGGTTCCCTGTACCTATCCCTCCATTTTCCCACTCATACACCGTCCGCGCTAGAACACCATCCCCACACCAGCTTCCTCCGTCCTCCACCCCATCCATCGCCCCCGTCCTCCACCCCATCCATCACCACCTTCTTCCACCATGCCAGAGCGCCTACCAAGACCGTGTGGTCCACTGCTAGAGATGGACGTTTCTCATCCACGGCGACGGACCAAGAGCCTTGCATCGCGTCCTCTCGCTTCATCAGTGTTGTCATCCTCTTTGCCGGGGCCGCTCGCACGACCTTCTCGTCCATCGCAACGGGACTTATCCCCGATGTACCCATCTACGTTGTAGATCTTCTTCAACGCCACCGACAGCCATCACACCCCTGATGCCTACATGGTGCCGCAAGAAAGGTGGTACTTCATATCTCCTCAACTTTTTGATCTCAACCAGAAAATAGATTGTAACTTGGTTACTGTACTTTCTTTTCACCTCTTAGAATTTAGTTCTTAGTTCAAAGCAAACAATGGATGCTAAATAGCATTTCTCCAGTTTCCAGCTTTAAATCTACCATGGCATAGTCATAATAGGGTTTAATTGATCATGCTTAGGGTTCAATTGATCATGTTGGTTCCATGGTGGTTTATTTATTAGAAATTGGAGAGGAAACCCACTTTTGATAAAAAAAAATGCTTAGTGTTCCACCCTTTTATGATCACTATACGATTAGCATACATGCTTCGTGTCATAATAGCACTGTCCATCCATCAAGACAAGCTTAGTTGTTCAAATACGAATCTGATATTATTAAAACAGAGTCATTTAATTGGTTAGCTAAATGTTTCTAATTTAGTTTCTAAAATGCATGTACGCCGCTCGGGTGTGTATCTCTACATGGTGCCCACGGTGGGCCGCGGCCCACCCTGGGATTTTGGGTCGGCCCAGGCCCTGATTTCCCTCTGTTCTGCTTCACTTCCGATCTCTACTCGCTCCCAGTTGCCTGCCTCGCCGGTGACTTGCCGTCCCCGGATGGCATGACTCTAGGAGGAGATGTCAGACTAACAGGAGGTCAGCAGTCGCTCGCCCAACAGCGTCACCGCTGCCCGGGCGCACCGCCGTGCCTACCTTCCCAATCCGTTCCGGGCTTGGGCATGCAGCAGCCACTAAGCCAACCCGATTTATCCTAAGATACGTCCTCAACACTCAGCATCCACTCCTCATCACCCATTTTCTAATTGATTCGTTACTCATTAGGCATGACTATCATTAGGGTTTGTTGTGTACTGAGTGCTACCTACACTTAATGGTTCAGATGTATTTCAGTAATCTTTAGTACCTGTAAAGTTCATAGGGTTTCAAAATTCCGGCCCTAGGAACAGACACTAGTCATTTTGGATTGTTGGTCGTAGTGACATTGACCCAGATTACTACTGCAGGCCAGGTTTGTTGACAATTTTACTTGTCTTTCTTACTCATTCGATATGATATCCAATTATTCACGTCGATTAGTTGCAAACAATAAGTGCTAGACCAACTTCTTGATTCAGATTTTGGACGGTCTCTTACTGCAGTTACAATTCTGCATACTTGTCCTAGTAAGCTCACAAGTAATGATTGATTCACTACATCTATGCTTGCCTTGTCATATTTGTTGTCAATATTCTTTTATGGTGGACCACCGTATTCAAAATATTGGAACCACAGACATAAGTGAATAGAATTTCTCTGTGTGATCTCTTCCATCATGTGTGGGCAATGAACACGGCATTGTATAGAAAGAAAGTGTCATTTCCACCTTTTACATAGACTACGATCTTTTACATGGAATACAATTTGCCTACTTGCTTTGTGTCGCACTACCAACACTCCACCCTTGAAGCTAAACATTATGCCACTCATAATTCCTTAGTTTATTTGTTCAAATATGAATTTGGTATGATTCTAATGTTCCTACTTCAGTTTTGAAATGTGTGTCTGCCTTTATAGAGACATAAGAGGTTTGTATTTCTGTGTGTGGTCTGGTCAGCACGGTTGGGGGTGAACTTTGCATATGCAGGGGTTTAGAGGGAGACACTCTTCAAGTTGAATCCGCAATGCATTCCATAGATAATCTGACTACTTTGTATGTCTTCATGAATCTTAGATACTGAACATCATCATAATGATTATGAACTTGCGCATGAAAATAATAAAGCAGAACAATGCCATGGCTGTCTGGCATTAAGGGACTAAAATCAAGTTTGGATGCAATGCAATGCAAACGCTCTCCACCTATAGCTTCATGCTCGAAATGTGATCCTAATAGTGATTCTGAGCTAGACGGAGACCTAAGTTAATGTAGCTCCCTAGTGGAGGAGTCAAAGGTAGATGCCCTATCTTATTCACCCATCAAGGTTTTTTCTCTAACTTTCCAAGGTTATATTGGTCGCACATATCTTGCAACTGATGCTTTGCATTGCTTCTACTTTGTTGCACTGCCATTAGCTTAGTTTATACATCGTGTATTTGAATATGCCCTGCCTATCCATTTTCAGTACATATTCCATCTGTCATCATACCATATTTATCCATTCAAATGTTGTTCTTGCGTATCAGATGTTCAAAAGGAAGAGGGCGATTGTTGATCGCAAAGGAGCACGAGCAAAGTATTTGGAAAAGGTAGTGACACCTGATAAATCTCTGATGCCCATTAGGTGTAGTTGCAATATCACCTGACACACAAAACATGGCCCCAACTCTAGCAGACTCTAGCCCTACTACACTGGTCATCTCTGATGCCCCAACTCAGCAGACCCCAACTACAACAAACAGTATGATGATGCCAGTTGACATAGCACCAGCTCTATGACGCAAAACCCCCATTCTAGCAAAGAGTACACCAAATCCAGTTGCCAAATCCCTTTTCGAACCAGAGAGAGCCTCAATTGCAGCAAATAGGACCCCTGTTCCATTTCTTCCCAGTTTAGAAGACGAAGCTTATATTGTTGTCAGGAACTTTGTGCGCATCTTTCCTTCATGGAAAGATTATACCGCAGACATAGAACAGTTTCCAGTCTTCCTCCGCAACTTATGCATAAGTAATGTACTAATGTTATTCATGGTAATTACTGCATATGTTTCTGCTGACAGAAGACACAAGATTTCATTCTTTTAAATAGGCGAGGACCAAACTGGATTGTCAAGACGAGCAAGGATTGGATGCGCTTTTCAAGCACTCGTTGATGAAGTATCGTTCCTACATGAGGCAAGCGCACTTCGATAGCAAACCTCTAAACGAAATTTCTGTAAAGTCTCTGGTGCTACATTTATCAGACAGTGACTGGAATAATCTTGTTACACATTGGTCTCGTCTGCAGTGTAAGGTATTGTCTATGATATCACATCACAATTTGAACTACATTTCTGCATTTGCCTTAACGTCTCACTTGTACGAAAACTGTTAGCAGAAGAACATTCATTCTCAAGGGACCACGGAATCTCGCAACTATACTGCACACTGCATTGCTCTTGTGAGTACCTCTTGCCCTGTATGACCATACTTACTTTCATAGCTGGTTGATTATGTAGCATCACTGCACATGTTAGCCTCGTTATCGTCCATTTGGTGGAAATTATAAGATCCGTATGGACTCTTACATAAATTTAGTATCAACCCAATGCTTTTGAAGAGGTTTAGCTTTGCAGTCCTCTTGTAAGGACTGAACGTCGTCTATCACCGTACTTACATTAACAGCTACTCCCTCCGTCCCATAATACAAGAACATTTTGTACAGTACACCAGTGTTCAAAACACTATTATATTATGGGAAGAGGGACTGGTTCATTGTGTAGCATTCTGCATCTTATCTCCCTCGCCCACCATTTACTAAAAAATATCAGATCTATATTTAACCTTACCAAAAATTTAAATACACAGACATTGCCAGTGCAGAAGTGTAGCACATTGCTCTTGTCAGTACATTTTGTCCTGTAATGCTTGTACTTCCATGGATTAGTAGTTGATTATGTAGCATCAATCTGCATCTTATCTTCATTATCCTCTATCCCTTCCAGTATTATCATATCTATAATTACTCTCTACAAAATGTAGAGCACCGGCAATGCTTATGAAGAAGATTTTGTGCTGAAATTCTTAAGTTATCCTTCCCTTGACATGGAGAACGGCATTATAAAGCCGGTGTTAACTGTTAATGTAAGTCAGTCCTTTTAAAGCCTTTATCCTCAACTGCTGTTTAATTTTCTCATACTCCCTATCGTTAACTGCTGTTTAGTTTGCTGTTTCTATGAAAATGCTTGTTCTCAACAACCGTAAGTTCCAAGTTGTACTTGTAAAACCAAATTCCCTATTCATACCATGCAAATTACTCAATACTCCCTATATGTATGCCTGTATTTGTGGATCTATAATCTAGTGTGTGGTGAAGCAGCCCACGTTTGCACCTTGTCATCTCATGTTTCATCTTACTGATGTGGCTGATGATATGAACAACATGCCATGCGCATTAACCAAAATAGATACAATGATTGTCTTTGCCCTTCATCTATGCTTTTTATGTTGACATTGTAATCTAGTAGTGTGGTGAAGCTCCCTGCATTATGAACAATGCCAAATTATGCTATTCATATTTTGAACTTACTCTTTATTTTCTAATTTGAAATTGGATGGAATTGACAGCACAATTATCATCTTCGTTTATACACGTGCAAAACATGTCATCTCTCTGTTTGTTTCAGGGTGATATGCCTGATGGCATGCACAAGTCTACTGAAGGATGTGAGACAAACCAACATATATTGCAACAAAGAAGGCAAAACATCTTGAAGATAGCAAGACAACCCCAAAGTCTTGTCTTGATGCAGTGTTCAAGTTACTTGAGACTAGCAGTCAGACAAGCTCACAGAATTCGCTGTCTGAATCAGTTCGACTTCTTTAGTCCCAAGTTCTAGGAGAAAGGCATTCTGCAACTCAACTTTGACTTGAAGTCCTATCTCTAAGAAAGATTGCGGAGAACACCAATGAGAACTTCATTGCTAAACAGCTACACCTGGAAGCTATGACCAACATGCTAGGCCGGTCTCACAACCTTGCCCAGCAGCTTGCGCAGCAGTTCCCGCGCAAGGCTAACCTTTCTTGAACTGTCTTGGAAGTGTTCTTGGTTCAGTATTATTTTATTACGCTGCAATGGTGCCCGGTTTTTGTAATCTGCTTCTTCGTTGCGCTTTATGATCACTCGTGGTGAACTTCGATGCCCAGTGGATGTAATATACCATAAATCCTTTATTGTATACTGTAGGTTTATTCTAAGTTACTATGCTATAATTTATTTATTGTATAGAGTAGGTTTCTTCTTAATTCCTACTAGTTACTGCCATCATTCGCTATCTGAAAAAAATTTGATGTAGTCGACCGGGCCAAAATATTCGCCTCTAATGGGCCTTCCTTTTAGCGGGCCACAATTGGGCCATCCTACAACTTTCTTGGGCCTAAAAGGCTGTTGGGGCCTTCACACTTTGCGCTAGGCCCACAACTTACTTGGGCCTATGTTTGGCCCAAATTTTAGTTGGGCCTTTAGTGGACCCAGCGCTTAGTTGGGCCCATGTAGCTTTGGGCCATTAACATGCTGAATATTCTGTTGGCCTGTTACGGCCTAGAAGAAACCATGGGCCTTTAGCAGGCCGAAATGCATGTTGGGCCTCAATTTTCACTAGTCGTCGACGGGCCTTCAACGGGATGAAATGTAAACCGGGCCTTTTTTGGCCCAGTTATATGACGGGCCATTACCAGGCCGAAACATATCTCGGGCCTTAGTTGGCCCACTGATATCATGGGCCTTTAAGAGGCCGAAAGCTTAGTACAGCATCAATGTGCCGAATTATATGACAGGCCTTTAACAGGGCCAAAGTCATGTTGGGTTGAACTGTTGCCACCTTTATCACGGGCCGTTAGTGGGCCGGATGTCGTGTTGGACCATATATGGCCCATGGGCAGCACGGGCCATTCCCAGACCGAAAGACACACCGGGCTGAAATGGGCCCATGTCTACCTCGGGCCTCTAACAGGCCGAAAGTCATTGGGCCGTAATTGGGCCCAAATATTCGGTGAATAATTAACGGGCTAGATCTGGCTTAAGGACGTGAATGGGCCATGTTTAAATAGGCCGTTATTGGGCTGGCCCACTAGTACCTAAGTAAGTACTACGAGCCTTTAACTGGGCCAGTCTTTTTAACCTATATGGGCATCTGTTGGGCCCTGCCATGTGTCGATGTATCATAGGCATGTTTCCTCCATTGGATGGATGACATCTGGCCCACCGAGGAGCAGACATGTGTTTCCTCCATCCAATGATGATTTTACACATGGAAAATGTTGGAAATATGCCCTAGAGGCAATAATAAAATGGTTATTATTGTATTTCCTTGTTCATGATAATTGTCTATTGTTCATGCTATAATTGTATTAACCGGAAATCGTAATACATGTGTGAATACATAGACCACAACATGTCCTTAGTAAGCCTCTAGTTGACTAGCTCGTTGATCAATAGATGGTCATGGTTTCCTGACCATGGACATTGGATGTCATTGATAACGGGATCACATCATTAGGAGAATGATGTGATGGACAAGACCCAATCCTAAGCCTAGCACAAGATCGTGTAGTTCGTATGCTAAAGCTTTTCTAATGTCAAGTATCATTTCCTTAGACCATGAGATTGTGCAACTCCCGGATATCGTAGGAATGCTTTGGGTGTACCAAATGTCACAACGTAACTGGGTCGCTATAAAGGTGCACTGTGGGTATCTCCGAAAGTGTCTGCTGGGTTGGCACGAATCGAGACTGGGATTTGTAACTCCGTGTAAATGGAGAGGTATCTCTGGGCCCACTCGGTAGGACATCATCATAATGTGCACAATGTGACCAAGGAGTTGATCACGGGATGATGTGTTACGGAACGAGTAAAGAAACTTGCCGGTAACAAGATTGAACAAGGTATCGGGATACCGACGATCGAATCTCGGGCAAGTATCGTACCGATAGACAAAGGGAATTGTATACGGGATTGGTTGAATCCTTGACATCGTGGTTCATCTGATGAGATCATCATGGAACATGTGGGAGCCAACATGGGTATCCAGATCCCGCTGTTGGTTATTGACGAGAGAGATGTCTCGATCATGTCTGCATGATTCCCGAGCCCGTAGGGTCTACACACTTAAGGTTCGATGACGCTAGGGTTATAGGGAAAGTATGTATGCGGTTACCGAATGTTGTTCGGAGTCCCAGATGAGATCCCGGACGTCACGAGGAGTTCCGGAATGGTCCGGAGGTAAAGATTGATATATAGGAAGTGAGGATTTGGCCACCGGAAGTGTTACGGGCATCACCGGTAATGTACCGGGACCACCGGAAGGGTCCGGGGGTCCACCGGGAGGGGCCACCAGCCCCAGAGGCTTGCATGGGCCAATAGTGGGAAGGGACCAGCCCCTAGGTGGGCTGGGGCACCCCCCCCCCCCAAGGCCCAAGGCTCCTCAAGAGAAGAGGGGGGCAAACCCTAGGGCAGATGGGCCCTAAGGCCCACCCCAGGTGCGCCTCCCCCTCTCCCCCCCTTTTTGGCCGCCACCCTAGATGGGATCTGGGGCTGCCGCACCCCTTGGGGTGGGAACCCTAGAGGGGGCGCAGCCCCCTTCCCCCCTATATATAGTTGAGGTCTACGGGCTGCCCAACAGATGAGTTATTCTCTCCTAGGCACAGCCATACCTCTCTCCCTCCTCGTCTCTCGTAGTGCTTGGCGAAGCCCTGCTGGAGTTCTGCGCTCCTCCACCACCACCACGCCGTCGTGCTGCTGCTGGACGGAGTCTTCCCAACCTCTCCCTCTCTCCTTGCTGGATCAAGGCATGGGAGACGTCACCGGGTTGTACGTGTGTTGAACGCGAAGGCGCCGTTGTTCGGCGCTTAGATCGGAATCGACCACGATCTGAATCGCTACGTGTACGACACCATCAACCCCGTTCTCTTGAACGCTTCCACTTAGCGATCTACAAGGGTATGTAGATGCACTCCTCTCTCTCGTTGCTAGTCTCTCCATAGATTGATCTTGGTGACACGTAGGAAAATTTTGAATTTCTGCTACAATCCCCAACAGTGGCATCATGAGCTAGGTCTATGCGTAGTTTCTATGCACGAGTAGAACACAAGTTGTTGTGGGCGTCGATTTTGTCAATTTACTTGTCGTTACTAGTCTTATCTTGATTCGGCGGCATCGTGGGATGAAGCAGCCCGGACCGACCTTACACGTACTCTTATGTGAGACTGGTTCCACCGACTGACATGCACTAGTTGCATAAGGTGGCTAGCGGGTGTCTGTCTCTCCCACTTTAGTCGGATCGAATTCGATGAAAAGGGTCCTTATGAAGGGTAAATAGAAATTGGCATATCATGTTGTGGTTTTGGCGTAGGTAAGAAATGTTATTGCTAAGAAACCTATAGCAGCCACGTAAAAAATTTGCAACAACAATTAGAGGACGTCTAACTTGTTTTTGCAGCATATGCCGTGTGACGTGATATGGCCAAAAGGATGTGATGAATGATATATGTGATGTATGAGATTGATCATGTTCTTGTAATAGGAATCACGACTTGCATGTCGATGAGTATGACAACCAGCAGGAGCCATAGGAGTTGTCTTAATTTATTTATGACCTGCATGTCAACATAAACGTCACGTAATTAATTTACTTTATTGCTAAACCGTTAGCCATAGTAGTAGAAGTAATAGATGACGAGACAACTTCATGAAGATACGATGATGGAGATCATGGTGTCATGCCGATGACGATGATGATCATGGCGCCCCGAAGATGGAGATCAAAAGGAGCAAAATAATATTGGCCATATCATGTCACTATTTGATTGCATGTGATGTTTATCATGTTTTACATCTTATTTGCTTAGAATGACGGTAGCTTAAATAAGATGATCCCTCACAATAATTTCAAGAAAGTGTTCCCCCTAACTGTGCACCGCTGCGAAGGCTCGTTGTTTCGAAGCACCACGTGATGATCGGGTGTGATAGATTCTAACGTTCGAATACAACGGGTGTAAGCCAGATTTACACAAGCAATACACTTAGGTTGACTTGACGAGCCTAGCATGTACAGACATGGCCTCGGAACATGAAAGACCAAAAGGTCGAACATGAGTCGTATAGAACATACGATCAACATGAAGATGTTCACCGATGATGACTAGTCCGTCTCACGTGATGATCGAACACAGCCTAGTTGACTCGGATCATGTATCACTTAGATGACTAGAGGGATGCCTATCTGAGTGGGAGTTCATTGAATAATTTGATTAGATGAACTTAATTATCATGAACATGGTCAAAAGGTCTTTGCAAATTATGTCGTAGCTCACGCTTTGCTTCTACTGTTTTAGATATGTTCCTAGAGAAAATTTAGTTGAGAGTTGACCATAGCAATTATGCGGACTAAGTCCGTGAACTGAGGATTGTCCTCATTGCTGCACAGAAGGGCTATGTCCTTAATGCACCGCTCAGTATGTTGAACCTCAAGAAGCGTCTGTAGATGTTGGGAAACATCTAACATACACGTTTTTGATGACTACGTGATAGTTCAGTGCGTAATGCTAACGGTTTAGAATTGTGGCACCAAAGACGTTTTTGAAACGTCGCAGAACATATGAGATGTTCCAAAGACTGAAATTCGGATTTCAGACTAGTGCCCACGCCAAGAGGTATGAGACCTCTGACAAGTTTCTTAAGCCTGCAAACTAAGGGAGAAAAGCTCAATCGTTGAGCATGTGCTCAGATTGCCTAAGTACTACAATCGCTTGAATCGAGTGGGAGTTAATCTTCCAGATGAGATAGTGATAGTTCTCCATAGTCACTGCCACCAAGCTATTAGAGCTTAGTGATGAACTATAACATATCAGGGATAGACATGATGATCCTTGAGCAATTCGCGATGTTTGACACCGTGAAAGTAGAAATCAAGTAGGAGCATCAATTGTTGATGGTTAGATAAACCACTAGTTTCAAGAAGGGCAAGGGAAAAAGGGATACTTCATGAGACGGCAAATCAGTTGCTGCTCTAGTGAAGAAACCCAAGGTTGAACCAAACCCGAGACTAAGTGCTTCTATAATGAGGGGAACGGTCACTGAAGCAGAACTACCCTAGATACTTGGTACATAAGAAGGCTGGCAAGGTTGACAGAAGTATTTTGGATATACGTTATATTAATGTGTACTTTACTAGTACTCCTAGTAGCACCAGGGTATTAAAATACCGGTTTAGTTGCTAAGTGTTAGTAACTCGAAATAAAAGGCTACGGAATAAACGGAGACTAGCTTAAGGTGAGATGACGATATGTGTTGGAAGTGTTTCCAAGGTTGATGTGATCAAGCATCCCATACTCCCTCTACCATCGAGATTGGTGTTAAACCTAAATGATTCTTATTTGGTGTTTGCGTTGAGCATAGACATGATTGGATTATGTTTATCGCAGCACGGTTATTCATTTAAGGAGAATAATGGTTACTCTGTTTATTTGAATAATACCTTCAATGGTCTCGCACCTAAAATGAATGGTTTATTGAATCTCGATCGTAGTGATAAACATGTTCATGCCAAAAGATATAAGATAGTAATGATAGTACCATGTACTTGTGGCACTGCCATTTGAGTCATGTTGGTATAAAACACACGAAGAAGCTCCATGTTGATGGATCTTTGGACTCACTCGTTTTTGAAAAGATTGAGACATGCAAACCATGTCTATTGGTAGATATGCATGAAGAAACTCTGTGCAGATGGATCGTTTGGACTCACTTGATTTTGAATCACTTGAGACATGCAAATCATACCACATGGTCAAGATGACTGAAAGGCCTTGTTTTCAGTAAGATGGAACAAGAAAGCAACTTGTTGGAAGTCATACATTTTGATGTGTGCATTCCAATGAGTGTTGAGGCGCGCAGTGGATATCATTATGTTCTTACTTCACAGATGATTTGAGTAGATACTAAGTATATTTACTTGATGAAACACAAGTCTGGATTATTGAAAGGTTCAAGTAATTTCAGAGTGAAGTTGAAGACCGTCGTGACAATATGATAAAATGTCTATGATATGATCATAGAGATGAATATCTGAGTTACGAGTTTGGCACACAATTAAGACATTGTGGAAATTATTTCACAACTAATACCTCCTGGACCACATAGTGTGATGGTGTGTCCGAACATCACAACTGCACCCTATTGGATATGGTGCATACCATGATGTCTCTTGTCGAATTACCACTATCGTTTATGGGTTAGGCATTAGAGACAACCGCACTCACTTTAAATAGGGCACCACATAATTCCGTTGAGACGAACCATATGAACTATGGTTTAGAGAAACCTAAGCTGTCGTTTCTTAAAAGTTTGGGGTTGCGATGCTTATGTGAAAAGGTTTCAGGCTGATAAGCTCGAACCCAAAGCGGATAAATGCATCTTCATAGAATACCCAAAAATAGTTGGGTATACCTCCTATTCCAGATCCGGAAGCAAAAGTGATTGTTTCTAGAAACAGGTCCTTTCTCAAGGAAAAGTTTCTCTCGAAAGAATTGAGTGGGAGGATGGTGGAGACTTGATGAGGTTATTGAACCGTCACTTCAACTAGTGTGTAGCAGGGCACAGGAAGTTGTTCCTGTGGCACCTACACCAATTTAAGTGGAAGCTTATGATAATGATCATGAAACTTTGGATCAAGTCACTACCAAACCTCATAGGTCGACAAGGATGTGTACTACTTCAGAGTGGTACGTAATCCTGTCTTGGAAGTCATGTTGCTAGACAAAAATGAACCTACGAGCTATGGAAAAGCGATGGTGGGCCCGGATTCCGACGAATGGCTTGAGGCCATAAAATCCGAGAGAGGATCCATGTATAAAAACAAAGTATAGACTTTGAAAGAACTACTTGATGGTCGTAAGGCTGTTAGGTGCAGATGGATTTTAAAAGGAAGACAGACAATGATGGTAAGTGTCACCATTAAGAAAGCTCGACTTGTCGTTAAGATGTTTCTCGACAAGTTCAAGGAGTTGACTATGATGAGACTTTCTCACTGGTAGCGATGCTAAGAGTCTGTTGGAATTATGTTAGCAGTTACTGCATTATTTATGAAATCTTGCAGAAAGGATGTCAAAACATTGTTTCCTCGACGTTTTTCTTGAGGAAATGTTGTATGTGATACAACCAGAAGGTTTTGTCAATCCTGAAAGATGCTGACAAGTATGCAAAGCTCCAGCAATCCTTCTAAGGACTGTAGTAAGCATCTCGAAATTGGAATGTACGCTTTGATGAGATGATCAAATATTTTGGGTTTATACATAGTTTATGAGAAACTTGTATTTCCAACGGAGTGAGTGGGAGCACTATAGAATTTTTGATGAGTATATGTTGTTAACATATTGTGGATCAAAAATGATGTAGAATTTCTGGAAAGCATGCAGGGTTATTTGAAAAGTGTTTTTCAATGGAAAACCTGGATTAAGCTACTTGAACATTAAGCATCAAGATCTATAAGGATAGATCAAAAACGCTTAATAGTACTTTCAAATGAATACATACCGTGACAAGATTTTGAAGGAGTTCAAAATAGATCAGCAAAGAAGGAGTTCTTGGCTGTGTTACAAGGTGTGAGTATTGAGTAAGACTCAAGACCTGACCACGGCAGAAGAGAGAGAAAGGACGAAGGTCGTCCCCTATGCTTTAGACGTAGGCTCTATAGTATGCTATGTTGTGTACCGCACCTAAAGTGTGCCTTGCCATGAGTCAGTCAAGGGGTACAAGAGTGATCCAGGAATGGATCACATGACAGCAGTCGAACTTATCCTTAGTAACTAGTGGACTAAGGAATTTTCTCGATTATGGAGGTGGTATAAGAGTTCGTCGTAAAGGGTTACATCGATGCAAACTTTGACACTAATCCGGATGACTCTGAGGAGTAAACCGGATTCGTATAGTAGAGCAGTTATTTGGAATAGCTCCAAGTAGCGCGTGGTAGCTGCATCTATAAGATGACATAGAGATTTGTAAAGCACACATGGATCTGAAAGGTTCAGACCCATTGACTGATAAACCTCTCTCACAAGCAAGATATGAACAAACCCCATGGGTGTTGGATTCATTACAATCACATAGTGATGTGAACTAGATTATTGACTCTAGTGCAAGTGGGAGACTGTTGTAAATATGCCCTAGAGGCAATAATAAAATGGTTATTATTGTATTTCCTTGTTCATGATAATTGTCTATTGTTCATGCTATAATTGTATTAACCGGAAATCGTAATACATGTGTGAATACATAGACCACAACATGTCCTTAGTAAGCCTCTAGTTGACTAGCTCGTTGATCAATAGATGGTCATGGTTTCCTGACCATGGACATTGGATGTCATTGATAACGGGATCACATCATTAGGAGAATGATGTGATGGACAAGACCCAATCCTAAGCCTAGCACAAGATCATGTAGTTCGTATGCTAAAGATTTTCTAATGTCAAGTATCATTTCCTTAGACCATGAGATTGTGCAACTCCCGGATACCGTAGGAATGCTTTGGGTGTACCAAAGGTCACAACGTACCTGGGTGGCTATAAAGGTGCACTGCGGGTATCTCCGAAAGTGTCTGTTGGGTTGGCATGAATCGAGACTAGGATTTGTCACTCCGTGTAAACGGAGAGGTATCTTTGGGCCCACTCGCTAGGACATCATCATAATGTGCACAATGTGACCAAGGAGTTGATCACGGGATGATGTGTTACGGAACGAGTAAAGAGACTTGCCGGTAACGAGATTGAACAAGGTATCGGGATACCGATGATCGAATCTCAGGCAAGTATCGTACCGATAGACAAAGGGAATTGTATATGGGATTGGTTGAATCCTTGGCATCGTGGTTCATCCGATGAGATCATCGTGGAACATGTGGGAGCCAACATGGGTATCCAGATCCCGCTGTTGGTTATTGACCAGAGAGATGTCTCGGTCATGTCTGCATGATTCCCGAGCCCGTAAGGTCTACACATTTAAGGTTCGATGACGCTAGGGTTATAGGGAAAGTACGTACGCGGTTACCGAATGTTGTTCGGAGTCCCAGATGAGATCCCGGACGTCGCAAGGAGTTCCGGAATGGTCCAGAGGTAAAGATTGATACATAGGAAGTGAGGATTTGGCCACCGGAAGTGTTCTGGGCATCACCGGTAATGTACCGGGACCACCGGAAGGGTCCGGGGGTCCACCGGGAGGGGCCACCAGCCCCAGAGGCTTGCGTGGGCCAATAGTGGGAAGGGACCAGCCCCTAGGTGGGCTGCCCCCCCCCCAAGGCCCAAGGCGCCTCAAGAGAAGAGGGGGGCAAACCCTAGGGCAGATGGGCCCTAAGGCCCACCCCAGGTGTGCCTCCCCCTCTCCCCCCCCCTTTTGGCCGCCACCCTAGATGGGATCTGGGGATGCCGCCCCATTGGGGTGGGAACCCTAGAGGGGGCGCAGCCCCCTTCCCCCCTATATATAGTTGAGGTCTAGGGGCTGCCCAGCAGATGAGTTATTCTCTCCTAGGCACAGCCATACCTCTCTCCCTCCTCGTCTCTCGTAGTGCTTGGCGAAGCCCTGCTGGAGTTCCGCGCTCCTCCACTACCACCACGCTGTCGTGCTACTGCTAGACGGAGTCTTCCCAACCTCTCCCTCTCTCCTTGCTGGATCAAGGCATGGGAGACGTCACTGGTTTGTACATGTGTTGAACGCGAAGGCGCCGTTGTTCGGCGCTTAGATCGGAATCGACCGCGATCTGAATCGCTGCGTGTACGACACCATCAACCCCGTTCTCTTGAACGCTTCCGCTTAGCGATCTACAAGGGTATGTAGATGCACTCCTCTCTCTCATTGCTAGTCTCTCCATAGATTGATCTTGGTGACACGTAGGAAAATTTTGAATTTCTGCTACGATCCCTAACAGAAAATCCCCATTGGTCTGGGCTGTTAACTGGTTATCGGATCCAAACCAGAACCCGATAGCTTAACGGCGGCCCGTTATGGTGGATGCCACATGTCGGTTACCCTTGACGAAAGCATTTCCATGACGCGCCATTTATCCTCATGGAAGTGGACACTTCCATGATGATAATTTTGGTAATGTCATGGAACACTTCTACGACAGCACAAGTATGACTATCTTGATTCTGTCATAAAATCGTCATGGATGTACATGCATGACAAAAAATGTGACCTACTGTGACAAACACGTATCATCACGGAAGTGTATTTTTTGTAGTGTTTATATCATTTTTTGGGACTAACCTATTAACTTAGTGCCTAGTGCCAGTTGCTGCTTTTTGCTTGTTTTTGGTTTCACGGAATATCAGTACCAGACGAAGTCCAAATGCCATGAAACTTTTTGGAGATTTTTTTCTAGACATAAGGGATACTAGAAGCTCTGGGAGAAGACCAGATGTGGGAGCATGGGCCGACAACCCACTAGGGCGCGCCCATGGGGGCAAGCGCGCCCTGATGGGTTGTGGGGCCCACGTAGCTTCATTTGACCTAACTTCGCCTCTATAAATACCCATAAATCAGGAAACCAACAGGGGAGTCCACGAAATACTTTTCTGCCGACACAAACCTCTGTTCTTGAGAGATCCCATCTGGGGACCGTTCTGGCACTCTATCGGAGAGGGATTCGAACACAGAGGGGTTCTTCATCTACCTTGCTGCCCCTCCGATGATGCGTGAGTAGTTTACCATAGACCTACGGGTCCATAGTTAGTAGCTAGATGGCTTCTTCTCTCTCGATGTTTCTCAATACAATGTTCTCCTTGTTGTTCTTGGAGATCTATTTGATGTAATGACTTTTTGCGGTGTGTTTGTTGAGATCCGATGAATTGTGAGTTTATGATCAGATCTATCCATGAATATTATTTGAGTTTTCTCTGAACTCTTTTATGCGTGATTAATATAGCCTCGTATTTCTTCTCTGATTTATTGGTTTGGTTTGGCCAACTAGATTGATTTATCTTGCCATGGAAAGAGGTGCTTTGTAATGGGTTCGATCTTACGGTGCTCGATCTTAGTGACAGAAAGGGACATGACACGTATATATCGCTGCTATTAAGGGTAAAAGATGGGTTTTATTCATACATGAGTTTATCTTGTCTACATCATGTCATCTTGCCTAGTGCATTACTCCGTTTTTCCATGAACTTAATACACTAGATACTTGTCGGATAGCGGTAGATGTGTGGAGTAATAGTAGTAGATGAAGAATCGTTTCGGTGTACTAATCTTGGACATGATGCCTATATGTTTGATCATTGCCTTGGATATCGTCATAACTATTTGCTTTTCTATCAATTGCTCAATAGTAATTTATCTACCCATTGTATGCTATTTTCTCGAGAGAAGCCTCTAGTGAAAACTATGGCCCCAGGTCTATCTTTTATCATATAAAAATCCTAAAAATACCTTTCCATAATTTTCTTTTATTTATTTTATTTTATATTTTTATCAGATCAATCTCTCAAATACTATACAATTTAATCTTGCTTGTAACCGTTGAGGGATTTACAACCCCTCTACGTGTTGGGTCACAAGTATTTGTTGTTTGTGTGCAGGTGCTCTTTACATAGTATTGCTTGGTTGTCCTACTAGATTGATAACCTTGGTTTCACAACTGAGGAAAATACTTATCTCTATTGTACTACATCATCCCCTCCTCTTCGAGGGAATCCCAACGCAGCTCACAAGTAGCAATGGACAGAGGCCGAACTCCCACAAGAATACAACACCTATTCACATTGGACCATGTATTTTGACAGTTCCAAAATGCTTCCTAGCCTAGGGGTTTGCATAGTGCTTACATCACCCACGAGAGACGATATATGTTTGATGTCTACTACACAACCTTCTTCTTGTAGACTCGTGTTGGGCCTCCAAGTGCAGAGTTTTGTAGGACAGTAGCAAATTTCCCTCAAGTGGATGACCTAAGGTTTATCAATCCGTGGGAGGCGTAGGATCAAGATGGTCTCTCTCAAACAACCCTGCAACCAAATAACAAAGAGTCTCTTGTGTCCCCAACACACCCAATACAATGGTAAATTGTATAGGTGCACTAGTTCGGTGAAGAGATGGTGATATACATGTAATATGGATGGTAGATTTAGGTTTTTGTAATCTGAAAATATAAAAACAGCAAGGTAGTAACAAAAGTGAGCAAAAACAGTATTGCAATGCTTGGAAACAAGGCCTAGGGTTCATACTTTCACTAGTGTAAAGTCTCTCAACAATGATAACATAATTAGATCATATGGCAATCCCTCAACGTGCGACAAAAGTCACTCCAAAGTTCCTATCGTGGAGAACATAAGATGAAATTGCTTGTAGGGTACGAAACCACCTCAAAGTTATTCTTTTCGATCAATCCATTTGGCTATTCCTATAAGTGTCACAAACAGCCCTAGAGTTTGTAGTAAAATAACACCATATGACACACATCAATCAACCCTAATGTCACCTAGATACTCCAATGTCACCTCAAGTATCTGCGGGTCAATTATACGATATGCATCAAACAAAAAAAACTTCAGATTCATAATATTCAATCCAACACAAAGAACCTCAAAGAGTGCCCCAAGATTTCTACCGGAGAAACAAGGACGAAAACGTGCATCAACCCCTATGCATAGATTACCCTAATGTCACCTCGGGAATCCGCGAGTTGAGTGCCAAAACATACATCAGGTGAATCAATAGAACACCCCATTGTCACCACGGGTATCCCACGCAAGACATACATCAAGTGTTCTCAAATCCATAATAGTATTCAATTTTATAATAGTGAAACCTCAAAGGTAAAAATTCAATTCATCACAAGAAGGTAGAGGGGGAGAAACACCATATGATCCAACTATAATAACAAAGCTCGTGGTACATCAAGATCGTGCCAAATCAAGAACACGAGAAAGAGAGATCAAACACATAGCTACTGGTACATACCCTCAGCCCCGGGGATGAACTACTCCCTCCTCATCATGGAGACCGTCGGGATGATGAAGATGGACACTGGTGATGGTTTCCCTCTCCGGCAGGGTGCCAGAATGGGCTCCTGATTGGTTTTTCGTGGCTACAGAGGCTTGCGGCAGCAGAACTCCTGATCTAGGTTTCTTTCTGGGGGTTTCTGGATTTATAGGAATTTTTGGCGTCAGTTTGAAGTAAGGGGGGACCATGAGGCAGCGACAAGGTAGGGGGGCGCTTCCTAGGGGGGTGGGCGCGCCTTCCACCCTTGTCGTCACCTCGGGACTCTTCTGGCCCAACTCTTTTGCTTCGGGGGCTTCTTCTGGTCCATAAAAAATCACCGTAAATTTTCAGCTCATTTGGACTCCGTTTGATATTCCTTTTCTGTAAAACTCAAAAACAAGAAAAAAAACAGAAACTGGCACTAGGCTCTAGGTTAATAGGTTAGTCCCAAAAATAATATAAAATAGCATATTAATGCATATAAAACATCCAAGATGCATAATATAATAGCATGGAACAATCAAAAATCATAGATACGTTGGAAACGTATCAACGTTACGTGTTACAGATCATGTACATGGACTCCAACAACGTGGCCGAATATGAAGCCATGTTACATGGGCTCCGAACAGTAGTCTTCATGGGCATTAAACGCCTGGAGGTCCGAGGCGATTCAAACCTTGCCATCCCCCAAGTCAATGGTGAATTCGATGCCAAGGACCCGAAGATGACCGCTTACTGGAATGTCATTTTAAAGATCTCGACCAAGTTCGAATGGTTGGAACTTCATCACATACCCCGAGATAGAAACTAGGCCGCAAATATACTTGCCTGAATAGGCACAAAACGGGACAAAGTCCCCGATAATACCTTCCTCGAACAGCTCTTCAAGCCATCCGTGGTCTCCGAAAATGACCAGGGAACTTGCTGGACACTTGCCCAGGCGCAGTCAATCTTGTGCAGCATGAACGGCAGTTCCTCTCCTTGTCTGACAAGTTCTACTATCGTACCGTAGGACCCCTTGGATTGCATTGCATCAAGTATAAGTTATCTAGATTAATTACATGGACTTTCGCTAGAAGTAGAGCTAGCCGGCTCGATGGGTCTGTCCTCCCTGACCCTCCAAGGCTGGGCCAGCCCATTCCCTTTGTTAACAAGAACCTGATTATCAGGAACTCCCCCAGCCTGACACGGCAGGGAGTGGGGACAACAACCTCCACAGGGTCCTCCTCCCCCTCGTTGCCCTCAACGTCACCCCACACAATTGGAGCCCACATTGGCATCCACAGTGAGGAAGCAGCCAGCAGGCCCGGTGCTGCCGCTCGACACACACCCAGCCGAGGAAGGCACCTCAGCCATCTCCAGTGGGCAACCGACGGCGCAGGGGTAGAATAGAGTTGCCCAGTTAATTTATGGAAACCCGGGTGAAATCGTAAAACACACCCTCAAGAAAGGGCACCTGGATGAACTGGCACCAACAAGATCACACACACCGTCGAGAAGAGGACACCGTCGAGGTTGCATCCATTGTCATCGTCATCACCTCTCCTCGAGTAGGCGACTCCGACTTCGCCATAGATGACCCATCAAGACCCTTTCGAACGATGACCTCGCCAGCTAAAGCCAATCAATCGATCGACGACGTCGAGGACCGGTAGCTTAGATTTTGCTGATGCGCTTCATAGAAGAAAGTTGCATGCCTCACACCGACCTAACCCAGCGCAATCTCCGGAGAGCACCATCCGCTCAAACCACCCTCATGTAGTCATCGTAACCGCGCGGGCCCTGCCTCACACAGTTTCGACGTCCCTGTCATAGTGAGAAACAAGCATAACAAGCATAGGCACACTCATTGGCAAACTAGACCATCGACATCAAAAGAACAAGCCGCGACCTAGCTTCGCATGCCATCATCGTCGTCACCAACCACTCGCATCACCGGTTGGGCACCTGCCAACCGTGATGCCATGCATGTCCAGCCCAAGGGAAGGACGGGTAAGGATCACCAGTCTTCAAAGCAACGCCCCCAAAGGGGAAAATGGCGTTGAGACGATGTCGCCCGACCCACATGCGTCTAGGCTTTCCCCTGACCCACATGGGTCTAGGATTTTGCCTGAAGAACGAGATCCGAGGATGAAGCGGGTCGAAGAACTCCACGGCGGTGCCTTGAAGAAGAGGAACGGTGCCCGTAGACGTTGCCACCGTTGGCCGGGCAAAGCTTGCACTCGGAGTAGACCTGACGAACACCCTCCCCCAGCCACCGCTCCGTTGAACCTCACCATGTCATCGCTGGGAGCAGCCCTCTCTGACGGCGCATCCTCCTCCATAGTGTCGCCGCCCTCGATTCACACCGTCAACATCGGGGCGCACATCGACTTCAAGCTGGATCCCATCTCCAGCAACTACTCGAAGTGGCATCACATCATGTCCTTCGTCCTGCACAAGTCCGACGTGAAGAGCCACGTCCTCGTCCACTCCGAAGCCCTCCAGCAGACAGCGCAATGGCGCCATGATGATCTTCAGATCCTCCTCATGATCTATGGTACGATTACCGACGAGCTCTATGATATCATTTCCGCCAAAGATACCACTTCATATCATGCATGGGCGCTCCTCGACGCATTCTTCAGTGATAACCTCGTGGGTGGCGCCATTCACGTCGGCGCCGCATTCTGGTCCACCTTCTAGGGCGACCTGCGGATCGGCGAGTACTGCAGGCGCCTCAAGGCGCTCGCCGACGAGCTCGACGACCTTGATGAGCACATCTCCGACAAGACGCTAACCCGGCAGCTCATCCACGGGCTCTCTTTGCGGTTCCAGGTGATGGCATTACTGCTACCGATGCAGGTCCCATTCTCAAACTTTGTTCAGGCCCGCTCTAGGCTGATGCTGGAGGAGATCAACTTTGACGTGCATGCTCGCACGGCGGGGACCACCACCCTCATCGCCACCACAGCTGGTTTCTCCTTGAGCGTTGGCGGCTTGGGCGGTGATCGCGGCCAGCAGCAACAGTCGCATCAGGCAGAGCGCTCCGCTCCCTCCGAATGCTGGGGGCACGGCCATGGTCATGGACGAGGCAACGGCAGCCGTGGCGGGTCACCACTCGTGTCATCTCCGTCGCAGCAGCCCTGGATGGGGTATTTCGCACAGTGGGGTGACCCGCTCCCTCCCGCTGGCCGCGCTCCCTGGGTGCCGCCGAATGTCGCAGGCATGCTTGGTCCATGACCCAGCGTGGCACACCAGGCCTACCCCATGGTCTATGGTACGCCTCCGGCCTACGGCGCAGCTCCATCACCTGGTACCGGACAAGGCTACTCCACACCGACATGAACATGTCCCTGCAGCCACCGGCCACCGGAGAGTGGTACCTCGACACGGGCGCGTCGAACCACATCACCAACAATGCACGTAACTTGAGCTCGTCTTGTTATTCATCAAAGCACCCCTCCATACTGGTAGGCGATGGTTCCTACATGCCCGTTCTGGCCACCGGCTCCGCCTCCCTCCCACGCCGCCCTTTCTCTCTCAACCATGTTCTTTTCTCTCCTTCTGTCATTAAGAACTTACTATATGTTAGGCAATTTACCACTGATAATTTTGTATCTGTTGAGTTTGACCCCCATGGCTTTCTTTTGAAGGATCTAGCGACCAGGACACCTCTCATGAGGTCAAATAGTTCCGCTGGGCTCTATCCATTCTTCGCCGAGTCACCCACCGCTCTCACCGTCGACGTTGGTGATTTGTGGCATCAGCACTTAGGGCATCCCAGTCGCGCCTCCTTATCTAGTTTAACTAAAGATTTTCTGTCATGTACTTCTAGCATTCCTCCCTCAGCCACTTGTGAGGCTTGCCAGCTAGGGCGGCAGCCATGACTACCTTTCCCTACCTCTAGTTCATTTACAACTTCTCTGTTTTAGCTTA
Organism: Triticum dicoccoides; assembly: GCF_002162155.2. Taxonomy (NCBI): domain Eukaryota; kingdom Viridiplantae; phylum Streptophyta; class Magnoliopsida; order Poales; family Poaceae; genus Triticum; species Triticum dicoccoides. The sequence goes on along the minus strand of NC_041388.1, from coordinate 128,979,243 downwards.
TTCATAGTTACTTGTGGACATCACCGGTTCCTAGTTGTTTTGGCTATACATATTACTTAATCATAGTTGATGAGTTTAGCCATTATTCTTGGAGCTTTCCCCTCCAGCACAAATCTGATGTGGTCGATGTTCTCATACGCTTTTATGCCTATGTGCTCACACAGTTTCATCTTTGCATCCAATGTATTCAATGCGACAACGGGGGGAGAATTCCCCAACGCCCGCCTCCGCTCCTTCCTCTCCGAGAACGACATCTTTCTACGTCTCTCCTTCCCTCACACCTCACCTTAGACTAGCAAATCTGAGAGGGCCATCCGCACCACTAACGACATCATGCGCACACTTCTCCTCCAAGCTCATATGCCGTTAGAATTTTGGGTTGAAAACCTCAACACTGCCACTCACCTCCTTGATACGTCCTTGTTGTATCTATAATTTTTGATTGTTTCATGCCAATATTATACAACTTTCACATATTTTGGCAACTTTTTATATGATTTATTGGACTAACCTATTGATCCAGTGCCCAGTGCCAGTTCATGTTTGTTACATGATTTTTGTTTTGCAGAAAATCCATATCAAACAAAGTCCAAACACGATAAAAATATATGGAGAATTATTGTGGAATATTTATGATTTTGGGGAGGTGGAATCAACGCAAACGGGGGCGCACAATGACCACAACCCACCAAGGCGTGTCGATCACCCCCTGACGCGCCCAGGTATCTTGTGCCCTCCTCGAAGGTCAGTTCGGGCCCTTCTTATGGTGCAAGAAATATAATTTATGGGAAAAATCGTGTAAAAATTTCAGCACAAACGGAGTTACGGATCTCTGGGAATTTAAGAAACCGTGAAGGGCCAGATCTGGGGAGCGCGAAACAGAAGAGAACAAAGAGGGAGATCCAATCTCAGAGGGGCTCTCTCCCCTCCACAGCCATGGAGGCCATGTACCAGAGGGGGAACCCTCCTCCCATCTAGGGGGGAGGCCAAGGAAGAATAAGAAGGAGGGGGCCTCTCTCCCCCTCTCTCGAGGTGGCCCCGGAGTGCCGCCGGGGCAAGGATCGTGACGGCGATCTACATCAACAATCTTGCTATCATCAACACCAACTCTCTCCCCCTCTATGCAATGGTGTAACACCCCTTCTCCCCGCTGTAATCTCTACTTAAGCATGGTAATATCCTATGATATTTGAGTAGATCTGTTTTGTCCTATGGGTTAATCATGGTCTTGGCTGGTATGATTATATATTTTATTTATGGTGCTATCCTACAGTGCCCTCCATCTCGCGCAAACATGAGGGGCCCCCGTTGTAGGGTGTTGCAATACGTTCATGATTCGCTTATGGTGGGTTGCGAGAGTGACAAAAGCTTAAACCCGAGTAGTTGGGTTGTTGCGTATGGGATAAAGAGGACTTGATACTTAATGTTATGGTTGGGTTTCACGACCTTAATGATCTTTAGTAGTTGCGGATGCTTGCTAGGGGTACAATCATAAGTGCATATGATCCAATTAGAGAAAGTATGTTAGCTCATGCCTCTCCCTCATATAGAATTACAAGAATGATTCCTGGTACTTGTTATCGATTGCCTAGGGACAAATGACTTTCTTGTTGACAAAAGCTATCCACTTTTTTCACCTTGCAATTTACTCGTAGTTTTATTCTCGCAAAGTACTCGTAGTTTTATTCTTGAAAAATAGTTTCATACTTGTTTTAGGTAAAGCAAATGTTAACTATGCGTAGAGTTGTATCGGTGGTCGATAGAACTTGAGGGAATATTTGTTCTACCTTTAGCTCCTCATTGGGTTCAACACTCTTATTTATCGAAGAAGGCTACAAATGATCCCCTATACTTGTGGGTTATCAAGACCTTTTTCTGGCGCCGTTGCTGGGGAGCAATAGCGTGGGGTGAATATTTTCGTGTGTGCTTGTTTGCTTTATCACTAAGTAGTTTTTATTTCCTCTTCTAAGTTGTTCTCTATCTTTAGTTATAGATATGGAACACCAAACACCAAAAAAAAGTTAGTTGTACTTGCTACTCATGGAGATGGGGGGCCTCCTAAAACCCTCGATGCTTGTTACGTGAAAGATATTATGCACTACTTTGATAATCCTGAGAAAACCCCATTCAACTATATAATGGGAGTAACGTTGGATCAACGTGAATACCTTAAGGATTATCGCTTGAATCATAAATGGAAATTGTTATGGGATCAAATTCATATGTTGCATTGGTATGCTTGGGAGCTATGCCTGAGATATGATTATACTTGTTGCTCTAGGATGAAGGCTCCACATCTTCCCTTTTCATGCAAATTTAATGATAATGAAACCTTGGCTTCTTATGCTAATGGTATATATGATTACTATGATGTGGAACAAATAGAAGAATTTGTTGCTTTTAATGGTGCTTATGGAATTGAATCTTTGTTTGATAAGTTTGAAGATTTTGATGATTCAGTTTATGTTGGGGAACGTAGCAGAAATTCAAAATTTTCCTACGTGTCACCAAGATCTATCTATGGAGAAACCAGCTACGAGTAGAAGGAGAGTGCATCTACATACCCTTGTAGATCGCTAAGCGGAAGCGTTCAAGTGAACGGGGTTGATGAAGTCGTACTCGTCGTGATTCAAATCACCGATGATCAAGTGCCGAATGCACGGCACCTCCGCGTTCAACACACGTACAGCCCGGTGACGTATCCCACGCCTTGATCCAGCAAGGAGAGAGGGAGAGGTTGAGGAAGACTCCATCCAGCAGCAGCACAATGGCGTGGTGGTGGTGGAGGAGCGTGGCAATCCAGCAGGGCTTCGCCAAGCACCACGGGAGAGGAGGACGACTTGGGAGAGGGGGAGGGCTGCGCCAGAACTTCGTCTATAGCTCCCATGCGCCTCCCCACTATATATAGGGGTGGAGGGGCTGGTTTCTTGCCCTCCAAGTCCATTGGGGCGTTGGCCAAGGTGGGAGGAAAGAAATCTCATTATTTCCTTCCCCACCGATTGTTATCCCCCCTTTTTAGGGATCTTGATCTTATCCCTTCGGGATATGATCTTATTCCTTCTAAGGGGGGATCTTGGTGCGCCTTGACCAGGGGTGTGGGGCCTTGCCCCCACTACCCACGTCCATGTGGGTCCCCCCATGCAGGTGGGCCCCACTCCGGAACCTTCTAGAACCTTCCCGGTACAATACCGAAAAATCCCGAACATTTTCCGGTGGCCAAAATAGGACTTCCCATATATAAATCTTTACCTCCGGACCATTCCGGAACTCCTCGTGACGTCCGGGATATCATCCGGGACTCCGAACAACATTCGGTAACCACATACAAACTTCCTTTATAACCCTAGCGTCATCGAACCTTAAGTGTGTAGACCCTACGGGTTCGGGAGACATGTAGACATGACCGAGACGTTCTCCGGTCAATAACCAACAGCGGGATCTGGATACCCATGATGGCTCCCACATGTTCCACGATGATCTCATCGGATGAACCACGATGTCAAGGACTTAATCAATCCCGTATTCAATTCCCTTTGTCTATCGGTATGTTACTTGCCCGAGATTCGATCGTCGGTATCCAATACCTTGTTCAATCTCGTTACCGGCAAGTCACTTTACTCGTTCCGTAACACATCATCCCGCGATCAACTCCTTGGTCACATTGCGCATATGATGATGTCCTACCGAGTGGGCCCAGAGATACCTCTCCGTTTACACGTAGTGACAAATCCCAGTCTCGATCCGCATAAAACAATAGATACTTTCGGAGATACCTGTAGTGCACCTTTATAGTCACCCAGTTACGTTGTGACGTTTGATACACCCAAAGCACTCCTACGGTATCCAGGAGTTACACGCTCTCATGGTCGAAGGAAGAGATACTTGACATTGGCAAAGTTCTAGCAAATGAACTACACGATCTTTTGTGCTAGTATTAGGATTGGGTCTTGTCCATCACATCATTCTCCTAATGATGTGATCCCGTTATCAACGACATCCAATGTCCATAGCCAGGAAACCATGACTATCTGTTGATCACAACGAGCTAGTTAACTAGAGGCTCACTAGGGACATATTGTGGTCTATGTATTCACACGTGTATTACGATTTCCGGATAATACAGTTATAGCATGAATAAAAGACAATTATCATGAACAAGGAAATATAATAATAATACTTATATTATTGCCTCTAGGGCATATTTCCAACAGTCTCCCACTTGCACTAGAGTCAATAATCTAGTTCACATCGCCGTGTGATTAACACTCACAGGTCACATCGCCATGTGACTAACACCCAAGAGTTTACTAGAATCAGTAGTCTAGTTCACATCACTATGTGATTAATACTCAATGAGTTTTAGGTTTGATCATGTTGCTTGTGAGAGAGGTTTTAGTCAACGGGTCCGAACCTTTCAGATCCGTGTGTGTTTTACAAATCTCTATGTCATCTCCTAGATGTAGCTACCACACTCTATTTGGAGCTAATCCAAATAACTGTTCTACTTGGAGCTATTCTAAATTGTTGCTCCATTATATGTATCCGGTATCTCTACTCAGAGCTATCCGGATAGGTGTCAAGCTTGCATCGACGTAACCCTTTACGACGAACTCTTTTACCACCTCCATAATCGAGAAAAATTCCTTAGTCCACTAATTTCTAAGGATAACTTTGACCGTTGTCCTGTGATCCATTCTTGGATCACTCTTGTACCCCTTGACTGACTCATGGCAAGGCACACTTCAGGTGCGGTACTCAGCATGGCATACTGTAGAGCCTACGTCTAAAGTATAGGGGACGACCTTCGTCCTTTCTCTCTTTTCTGCCGTGGTCGAGCTTTAAGTCCTAACTTTGTACCTTACAACTCAGGCAAGAACTCCTTCTTTGACTGGTCCATCTTGAACACCTTCAAGATCATGTCAAGGTATGTGCTCATTTGAAAGTATTATTAAGCATTTTGATCTATCCTTATAGATCTTGATGCTCAATGTTCAAGTAGCTTAATCCAGGCTTTCCATTGAAAAACACTTTCAAAATAACCCTATATGCTTTCCAGAAATTCTACGTCATTTCTGATCAACAATATGTCAACAACATATACTCATCAGAAATTCTATAGTGCTCCCACTCACTTCTTTGGAAATACAAGTTTCTCGTAAACTTTGTACAAACCCAAAATCTTTGATCATCATCAAAGCACACATTCCAACTCCGAGATGCTCACTCCAGTCCTTAGAAGGATTGCTGGAGCTTTGCATACTTATTAGCATCTTTTGGGATTGACAAAACCTTCCGGTTGTATCACATGCAACCTTTCCTCAAGTATAACATCGAGGAAACAATGTTTTGACATCCTATATGCAAGATTTCATCAATCATGCAGTAACTGCTAATCCAATTCCAACAGACTCTTAGCATCGCTACGAGTGAGAAAACCTCACCGTAATCAACTCCTTGAACTTGTCAGAAAATATCTTAACGACAAGTCGAGCTTTCTTAATGGTAATTCTTACCATCATTGTCTGTCTTCCTTTTAAAATCCATCCATACCCAATGGCCTTACGACCATCAAGTATTTCTTCCAAAGTCATGGATCCGTTCTCGGATTTTATGGCCTCGAGCCATTTATCGGAATCCGGGCCCACCATTGCTTCTCCATAGCTCGTAGGTTCATTGTTGTCCAGCAACATGACTTCCAAGACAGGATTACGTACCACTCTGATGTAGTACGTATCCTTGTCATCCCACGAGGTTTGGTAGTGACTTGATCCGAAGTTTCATGATCAACATCACAAGCTTCCACTTCAATTGGTGTAGGTGCCACAGGAACAACTTCCTGTGCCCTGCCACACACTAGTTGAAGAGACGGTTCAATAACCTCATCAAGTTTCCACCATCCTCCCACTCAATTCTTTCGAGAGAAACTTTTCCTCGAGAAAGGACCCGATTCAAGAAACAATCCATGTTGCTTTCGGATCTGAATTAGGAGGTATACCCAACTGTTTTGGGTTTCCTATGAAGATGCATTTTATCCGCTTTGGGTTCGAGCTTATCAACCTGAAACTTTTTCATATAAGCGTCGCAGCCCCAAACTTTTAAGAAACGACAACTTAGGTTTCTCTAAACCATAATTCATACGGTGTCATCTCAACGGAATTACATGGTGCCCTATTTAAAGTGAATGTGGTTGTCTCTAATGCCTAACCCATGGACAATAGTGGTAATTCGATAAGAGACATCATGGTACGCACCATATCCAATAGGGTGCAACTATGATGTTCAGACACACCATCACACTATGGTGTTCCAGGCGGTATTAATTGCGAAACAATTTCCACAATGTCTTAATTGTGTGCCAAAACTCGTAACTCAGATATTCATCTCTATGATCATATCATAGACATTTTATCCTCTTGTCACAATGATCTTCTACTTCACTCTAAAATTACTTGAACCATTCAATAATTCAGACTTGTGTTTCATCAAGTAAATATTCTCAACATCTACTCGAATCATCTGTGAAGTAAGATCATAACGATATTCACTGCATGCCTCAGCACTCATTGGATTGGACACATCAAAATGTGTTACTTCCAACAAGTTGCTATCTTGTTCCATCTTACTGAAAACGAGGCTTTTCAGTCATCTTGCCCATGTGGTATGATTTGCATATCTCAAGTGATTCAAAATCAAGTGAGTCCAAACGGTCCATTTGCATGGAGTTTCTTCATGCATATACACCAATAGACATGGTTCGCATGTCTCAAACTTTTCAAAAACGAGTGAGTCCAAAGATCCATCAACATGGAGCTTCTTCATGCGTTTTATACCATTATGACTTACAGGGCAGTGCCACAAGTAAGTGGTACTATCATTACTATCTTATATCTTTTGGCATGAAAATGTGTATCACTACGATCGAGATTCAATAAACCATTCATTTTAGGTGCAAGACCATTGAAGGTATTATTCAAATAAATAGAGTAACCATTATTCTCTTTAAATGAATAACCGTATTGCGATAGACATAATCCAATCATGTCTATGCTCAACGCAAACACCAAATCTCGATGGTAGAGGGAGCGTGCGATGCTTGATCATATCAACATTGGAAACACTTCCAACACATATCGTCAGCTCACCTTTAGCTAGTCTCCGTTTATGCCGTAGCTTTTATTTCGAGTTACTAACACTTAGCAACCGAACCGGTATCTTATACCCTGGTGCTACTAGGAGTACTAGTAAAGTACACATTAACATAATGTATATCCAATATACTTCTATCGACCTTGCCAGCCTTCTCATCTACCAAGTATCTAGGGTAATTCTGCTCTAGTGACTGTTCCCCTTATTACAGAAGCACTTAGTCTCGGGTTTGGGTTCAACCTTGGGTTTCTTCACTGGAGCAGCAGCTGATTTGCCGTTTCATGAAGTATCCCTTCTTGCCCTTGCCCTTCTTGAAACTAGTGGTTTCACCAACCATCAACAATTGATGCTCCTTCTTGATTTCTACTTTCGCGGTGTCAAACATCGTGAATACCTCAAGGATCATCTTATTTATCCCTGATATGTGATAGTTCATCACGAAGCTCTAGCAGCTCGGTGGCAATGACTTTGGAGAAACATCACTATCTCATTTGGAAGATCAACTCCCACTCAATTCAAGTGATTGTTGCACTCAGACAATCTGAGCACAAGCTCAACGATTGAGATTTTCTCCCTTAGTTTGCAGGCTAAGAGAATCGTCGGAGGTCTTATACCTCTTGACGTGAGCACGAGCCTGAAATCCCAATTTCAGCCCTCGAAACATCTCATATGTTCCGCGATGTTTCGAAAACGTCTTTGGTGCCTCTACTTAAACCATTTAACTGAACTATCACGTAGTTATCAAAACGTGTATGTTCGATGTTCGAAACATCCACAAACGACGTTTGGGGTTCAGCACACTGAGCAGTGCATTAAGGACATAAGCTTTCTACTGTTCGCATAATCGCTACTATCAACTTTCAACTATATTTTCTCTAGGAACATATCTAAAATAGTAGAACTAAAGCGTGAACTACGACATAATTTGCAAAAAGGTCTTTTGACTATGTTCAAGATAATTAAGTTCATCTTATGAACTCCCACTTAGATAGACATCCCTCTGGTCATCTAAGTGATCACATGATCCGAGTCAACTAGGCCGTGTCCGATCATCACGTGAGACGGACTAGTCATCATCGGTGAACATCTTCATGTTGATCGTATCTACTATACGACTCATGCTCGACCTTTCGGTCTCCGTGTTCCGAGGCCATGTCTGTACATGCTAGGCTCGTCAAGTTAACCCTAAGTGTTTTCGCTGTGTAAAACTGTCTTACACCCGTTGTATGTGAACGTAAGAATCCATCACACCCGATCATCACGTGGTGCTTAGAAGTGACGAACTGTAGCAACGGTGCACAGTTAGGGGAGAACACTTCTTGAAATTGTTGTAAGGGATCATCTTATTTACTACCGTCGTTCTAAGCAAACAAGATGCATAAACATGATAAACATCACATGCAATCAAATAGAGTAGTGACATGATATGGCCAATATCATATAGCTCCTTTGATCTTCATCTTCGGGGCTCCATGATCATCTTGTCACCGGCATGACACCATGATCTCCATCATCATGATCTCCATCATCGTGTCTTCATGAAGTTGTCACGCCAACGACTACTTCTACTTCTATGACTAACGCGTTTAGCAATAAAGTAAAGTAGTTTACATGGCGTTCTTCAATGACACGCAGGTCATACAATAAATAAAGACAACTCCTATGGCTCCTGCCGGTTGTCAAACTCATCGACATGCAAGTCGTGAATCCTATTACAAGAACATGATCAATCTCATACATCACATATATCATTCATCACATCCTTTTGGCCATATCACATCACATAGCATACCCTGCAAAAACAAGTTAGACGTCCTCTAATTGTTGTTTGCATGTTTTACATGGCTGCTATGGGTTTCTAGCAAGAACGTTTCTTACCTACGCAAAACCACATCGTGATATGCCAATTGCTATTTACCCTTCATAAGGACCCTTTTCATCGAATCCGTTCCGACTAAAGTGGGAGAGTCTGGCACCCGCTAGCCACCTTATGCACCAAGTGCATGTCAATCGGTGGAACCTGTCTCACGTAAGAGTACGTGTAAGGTCGGTCCGGGCCGCTTCATCCCACAATACCGTCGAAACAAGATTGGACTAGTAACGGTAAGCATATTGAACAACATCAACGCCCACAACTACTTTGTGTTCTATTCGTGCAAAGAATCTACGCAATAGACCTAGCTCTGATACCACTGTTGGGGAACGTAGCAGAAATTCAAAATTTTCCTACGTGTCACCAAGATCTATCTATGGAGAAACCAGCTACGAGTAGAAGGAGAGTGCATCTACATACCCTTGTAGATCGCTAAGCGGAAGCGTTCAAGTGAACGGGGTTGATGAAGTCGTACTCGTCGTGATTCAAATCACCGATGGTCAAGTGCCGAACGCACGGCACCTCCGCGTTCAACACACGTACAGCCCGGTGACGTATCCCACACCTTGATCCAGCAAGGAGAGAAGGAGAGGTTGAGGAAGACTCCATCCAGCAGCAGCACAATGGCGTGGTGGTGGTGGAGGAGCGTGGCAATCCAGCAGGGCTTCGCCAAGCACCACGGGAGAGGAGGACGACTTGGGAGAGGGGGAGGGCTGCGCCAGAACTTCGTCTATAGCTCCCATGCGCCTCCCCACTATATATATGGGTGGAGGGGCTGGTTTCTTGCCCTCCAAGTCCATTGGGGTGTTGGCCAAGGTGGGAGGAAAGAAATCTCATTATTTCCTTCCCCACCGATTGTTATCCCCCCTTTTTAGGGATCTTGATCTTATCCCTTCGGGATATGATCTTATTCCTTCTAAGGGGGGATCTTGGTGCGCCTTGACCAGGGGTGTGGGGCCTTGCCCCCACTACCCACGTCCATGTGGGTCCCCCCATGCAGGTGGGCCCCACTCCGGAACCTTCTAGAACCTTCCCGGTACAATACCGAAAAATCCTGAACATTTTCCGGTGGCCAAAATAGGACTTCCCATATATAAATCTTTACCTCCGGACCATTCCGGAACTCCTCGTGATGTCCCGGATCTCATCCGGGACTCCGAACAACATTCGGTAACCACATACAAACTTCCTTTATAACCCTAGCGTCATCGAACCTTAAGTGTGTAGACCCTACGGGTTCGGGAGACATGTAGACATGACCGAGACGTTCTCCGGTCAATAACCAACAGCGGGATCTGGATACCCATGATGGCTCCCACATGTTCCACGATGATCTCATCGGATGAACCACGATGTCAAGGACTTAATCAATCCTGTATTCAATTCCCTTTGTCTATTGGTATGTTACTTGCCCGAGATTCGATCGTCGGTATCCAATACCTTGTTCAATCTCGTTACCGGCAAGTCACTTTACTCGTTCCGTAACACATCATCCCGTGATCAACTCCTTGGTCACATTGCGCATATGATGATGTCCTACCGAGTGGGCCCAGAGATACCTCTCCGTTTACACGGAGTGACAAATCCGAGTCTCGATCCGCATAAAACAATAGATACTTTCGGAGATACCTGTAGTGCACCTTTATAGTCACCCAGTTACGTTGTGACGTTTGATACACCCAAAGCACTCCTACGGTATCCAGGAGTTACACGCTCTCATGGTCGAAGGAAGAGGTACTTGACATTGGCAAAGCTCTAGCAAATGAACTACACGATCTTTTGTGCTAGTATTAGGATTGGGTCTTGTCCATCACATCATTCTCCTAATGATGTGATCCCGTTATCAACGACATCCAATGTCCATAGCCAGGAAACCATGACTATCTGTTGATCACAACGAGCTAGTCAACTAGAGGCTCACTAGGGACATATTGTGGTCTATGTATTCACACGTGTATTACAATTTCCGGATAATACAGTTATAGCATGAATAAAAGACAATTATCATGAACAAGGAAATATAATAATAATACTTTTATTATTGCCTCTAGGGCATATTTCCAACAGTTTATAGACCTAAAAAATTTTCTATCCTTAAATATTGCCATGATAATTATAAATGCAATTACGATATTGATGTATTTATGGAGAGAATGTTTGTTGCCTTGGAAGAAAGGCTAATATTTTGCAGGAGTCTATGGAAAAAGTAATTGATGAAACTGTGAGCTCATTGGATGAAAAAGATGATGAGGAGAGCGAAGAACAAAAGGAGGAAGAGCGGATTAGCTACCCGTGCCCACCTTCTAATGAGAGTAACTCTTTAACTCATGCATTGTTTAACATTCCTTCGTTCTTATCGAAGGATGAATGCTATGACCCCGTTGATTCTTTTGAAATATCCCTTTTTGATGAACTTGATACTTGTTATGCTTGTGGCCAAGATACCAATATGAATTATGCTTATGGAGATGAACTTGCTATAGTTCCTTACGTTAAGAATGAAATTGTTGCTATTGCACCCACACATGATAGTCCTATTATCTTTCTGAATTCTCCAAACTACACTATATCGGAGAAGTTTGCACTTATTAAGGATTGTATTGATGGGTTGTGTTTTGCTACTAAACATGATGATTTTGATGAATATAATATGTATGTGCTTGCTGCTCCAACTTGCAATTATTATGAGAGAGGAACGACATCTCCACCTCTCTTTATGTTTCGAGCACGATAAAATTGCAAGAAACTGCTTACGCTATGTATTGGCCTTTACTTGATGTGCATGAATTGTTCTTGAATGACATGCCAATGCATAGGAAGAGAGTTAGACTTCATCATTGCATGATATATGTTGCTTTGTGCTCACTACTAAATGACAAATCATTGCTAATTAAGATTGGCTTTGATATACCTTGGGATCCGGGTGGATTCATTACTTGAGCACTTTATGCCTAGCTTAATGGCTTTAAAGAAAGCGCTGCCAGGGAGACAATCCGAAAGTTTTAGAGAGTCATTTATTTCTGTTGAGTGCTTTTATATAGTTTAAAAACAAAAAATATAGAGGGGAACTTAAAACTTCACAAAAAGAAAAACGAAAGTGAGAGGGACGAGCATTGTGAAAGTGGGAGGATGCCTTGAACTTTGTTCATGCCCATGGGAACTTTGTGAATCTTGAATTACAGAAACTTTTCAACAAAAATAATTATCCCCTTGTACAATTCCATTGTATTATAAAAATAATGTGCCAAGATTTGCCTTTAGGATGATTAGCTTGCTTGTTGGTATGTGCGGTGCAGAAACAGAAACTTTGGTTGTAGCGCGTGAATTTTCATTTTTCACTGGAATGTGAAAAGGTTCTAAAACTTTTTGCACAGTCTTGCTATACAAATAGTTTATTTCATCCTAATTGTTCAGTATTTTTGGAGTTGCACAAGTATGGTAGATGTTCAGATTACTATAGACTATCATGTTTAAGACAGATTATGTTTTTGATGCATTGTTTTGCTTGTTTTGATGAAACTATCAATACTATCAGTTTTATAGGCCATGGAAAAGTTATATTACAGTAACTAAAATGCAAAAAAATATGAATTGGTTTGCAACAGTACTTAGATTAGTGATTTTCTTTATTATACTAACGGATCTTTCCGAGCTTTTTGTTGAGTTTTGTGTGGATGAAGTGATCAAAGATCAAGGAGGTCTCAATATGAGGAGAAGGAGGAGAGGCAAGAGTGAAGGAAATATGCCCTAGAGGCAATAATAAAGTTGTTATTTATATTTCCTTATATCATGATAAATGTTTATTGTTCATGCTAGAATTATATTAACCGGAAACTTAGTATATGTGTGAATACATAGACAAATAGAGTGTCACTAGTTTGCCTCTACTTGACTAGCTCGTTGAATCAATGATGTTTATGTTTCCTAACCATAGACATGAGTTGTCATTTGATTAACGGGATCACATCATTAGATAATGATGTGATTGACTTGACCCATCCGTTAGCTTAGCACGATGATCGTTTAGTTTGTTGCTATTGCTTTCTCCATAACTATACATGTTCCTATGACTATGAGATCATGCAACTCCCAAATACCGGAGGAACACTTTGTGTGCTACCAAACTTCACAATGTAACGGGTGATTATAAAGGTTCTCTACAGGTGTCTCTGATGGTGTTTGTTGAGTTGGCATGGATCAAGATTAGGATTTGTCACTCCGATTGTCGAAGAGTTATCTCTGGGCCCTCTCGATAATGTACATCACTATAAGCCTTGCAAGCAATGTAGCTAATGTGTTAGTTACAGGATGTAGCATTACGGAACGAGTAAAGAGACTTGCTGGTAACGAGATTGAACTAGGTATTGAGATACCGACGATCGAATCTCGGGCAAGTAACATATCGATGACAAAGGGAACAACGTATATCGTTATGTGGTTTGACCGATAAAAGATCTTCGTAGAACATGTAGGAACCAATATGAGCATCGAGGTTCCGCTATTGGTTATTGACCGGAGACATGTCTCGTTCATGTCTACATAGTTCTCGAACCCGTAGGGTCCGCACGCTTAACGTTCGGTGACGATCGGTATTATGAGTTTATGTGTTTTGATGTACCGAAGGTAGTTCAGAGTCCCGGATTTGATCAAATACATCACGAGGAGTCTTGAAATGGTCGAGACATAAAGATCGATATATTTGAAGCCTATGTTTGGACATCGGAATGGTTCCAGATGAGTTCGGGCATTTTCCGGAGTACAGGGAGGTTATCGGAACCCCCGGGGAGTATATGGGCCTTATTGGGCCTTAGTGGAAAAGTGGAGAGGGAAGGAAAAGGAGGGAGGCGCGCCCCCCTAGCCCAATCCGAATTGGGAGGGGGCCTCTCCCCTTTCCTTTCTCCTCTCCTCCCCTTCCTTCTCTCCTACTCCTACTACATCGAAGGGGGAATCCTACTCCTGGTGGGAGTAGGACTCCCCTAGGGCTCGCCATAGAGAGGGCCGGACCCTCCACTCCTTTATATACGGGGGAGGGGGGCACCCCATAGACACACAAGTTGATCATTGTTCTTTTAGCCGTGTGCGGTGCCCCCTCCACCATAATCCACCTCGCTCATATCGTAGCGGTGCTGAGGCGAAGCCCTGTTCCGGTAGCAACATCATCACCGTCATCACGCCGTCGTGCTGACGAAACTCTCCCTCGATGCTCTACTGGATCGTGAGTTTGCGGGACGTCACCGAGCTGAACGTGTGCAGATCGCGGATGTGTCGTACCTTCGGTGCTAGATCGGTCGATCGTGAAGACGTACGACTACATCAACCTCGTTGTCATAATGCTTCTGCTTACGGTATACGAGGGTACATAGACGATACTCTCCCCTCTCGTTGCTATGCATCACCATGATCTTGCGTGTGCGTAGGAATTTTTTTGAAATTACTACGTTCCCCAACAATGGCATCCGAGCCAGGTTTATGCATAGATGTTATATGCACGAGTAGAACACAAAGGAGTTGTGGGCGTGGGTATATACATATTGATTACTGTCACAAGTTGATTCTTGATTCAGCGGCATTGTTGGATGAAGCGGCCCAGACCGACATTACGCATACGCTTACGCAAGACTGGTTCTACCGACGTGCTTCGCACACAGGTGGCTAGTGGGTGTCTGTTTCTCCAGCTTTAGTTGAATCGGATTCAATGAACAGGGTTCTTTCTGAAGATCAAAAAGAAATCACTATACCGCGTTGTGGTTTTTGATGCGTAGGTAAGAACGGTTCTTGCTCAGCCCATAGCAGCCACGTAAAATTTGCAACAACAAAGTAGAGGACGTCTAACTTGTTTTTGCAGGGCATGTTGTGATGTGATATGGTCAAGACATGATGCTAAATTTTATTGTATGAGATGATCATGTTTTGTAACACAGTTATCGGTAACTAGCAGGAGCCATATGATTGTCGCTTTATTATATGAAATGCAATCGCCATGTAATTTCTTTACTTTATCACTAAGCGGTAGCGATAGTTGTAGAAGCAATAGTTGGCGATACGACACCGATGCTTAGATTGAGATCAAGGTTTCAAGCCGGTGACGATGGTGATCATGACGGTGCTTTGGAGATGGAGATCAAAGGCACAAGATGATGATGGCCATGTCATATCACTTATATTGATTGCATGTGATGTTTATCCTTTATGCATCTTATTTTTCTTATTTCGGTGGTAGCATTATAAGATGATCTCTCACTAAATTTCAAGGTATAAGTCTTCTCCCTGAGTATGCACCGTTGCTACAGTTCGTCGTGCCGAGACACCACGCGATGATCGGGTGTGATAAGCTCTACGTTCACATACAACGGGTCAAGTCAGTTTTGCACACGCGGAATACTCGGGTTAAACTTGACAAGCCTAGCATATGAAGATATGGCCTCAGAACACTGGTGACCGAAAGGTCGAGCGTGAATCATATAGTAGATATGATCAACATAGTGATGTTCACAATTGAAAACTACTCCATCTCACGTGATGATCGGACATGGTTTAGTTGATGTCGATCATGTGATCACTTAGATGATTAGAGGGATGTCTATCTAAGTGGGAGTTCTTAAGTAATTTGATTAATTGAACTTTAATTTATCATGAACTTAGTACCTAATGGTATTTTGCATGTCTATGTTGTTGCAGATAGATGGCCCGTGCAATTGTTCCGTTGATTTTTAATGCGTTCCTAGAGAAAGCTATGTTGAAAGATGATGGTAGCAACTACACGGACTGGGTCCGTAACTTGAGGATTATCCTCATTGCTGCATAGAAGAATTACGTCCTGGAAGCACCGCTAGGTGACAAACCCACTGCAGGAGCAACACCAGATGTTATAAACACCTGGGAGAGCAAAGCTGATGACTACTCGATAGTTCAGTGTGCCATGCTTTACGGCTTGTAACCGGGAGTTCAACGACATTTTGAACATCATGGAGCATATGAGATTTTCCAGGAGTTGAAGTTAATATTTCAAGCAAATGCCCGGATTGAGAGATATGAAGTCTCCAATAAGTTCTATAGCTGCAAGATGGAGGAGAATAGTTCTGTCAGTGAACATATACTCAGAATGTCTAGGTACCACAACCAATTGACTCAACTGGGAGTTAATCTTCCTGATGATAGTGTCATTGACAGAGTTCTTCAATCACTTCCACCAAGCTACAAGAGCTTCGTGATGAACTATAATATGCAAGGGATGGATAAGACGATTCCTGAGCTCTTCGCAATGCTAAAGGGTGCGGAGGTAGAAATCAATAAGGAGCATCAAGTGTTTATGGTCAACAAGACCACCAGTTTCAAGAAAAAGGGTAAAGGAAAGAAGGGGAACTTCAAGAAGAACAGCAAGCCAGTTGCTGCTCAAGTGAACAAACCCAAGTCTGGACCTAAGCCTGAGACTGAGTGCTTCTACTGCAAAGGAACTGGTCACTGGAAGTGGAACTGCCCCAAGTATTTGGCGGAGAAGAAGGGTGGCAAAGTGAAAGGTATATTTGATATACATGTTATTGATGTGTATCTTTCTAATGCTCACAGTAGTGCCTGGGTATTTGATTAAGCGAAGATTGCTAACATTTGCAACTCGAAACAGGGGCTACGGATTAAGCGAAGATTGGCTAAGGACGAGGTGATGATGTGCGTGGGAAATGGTTCCAAAGTCGATGTGATCGCCGTCGGCACGCTACCTCTACATCTACCTTTGGGATTAGTATTAGACCTAAATAATTTTTATTTGGTGCCAGCGTTGAGCATGAACATTATATCTGGATCTTGTTTGATGCAAGACGGTTATTCATTTAAATCAGAGAATAATTGTTGTTCTATTTATATGAGTAATATCTTTTATGGTCATGCACCCCTGATGAGTGGTCTATTTTTACTAAATATTTATAGTAGTGATACACATGTTCATAGTATTGAAGCCAAAGATGCAGAGTTCATAATGATAGTGCAACTTATTTGTGGTACTGCCGTTTAGGTCATATTGGTGTAAAGCGCATGCAGAAACTCCATTCTGATGGACTTCTGGAATCACTTGATTATGAATCACTTGGTACTTGGGAACCATGCCTCATGGGCAAGATGACTAAAACTCCATTCTCTGGAACAATGGAGCGAGCAACAGAGTTATTGGAAATCATACATACTGATGTATGTGGTCCAATGAACACTGAAGCTCACGGTGAATATCGTTATTTTCTCACCTTCACATATGATTTGAGTGGATATGGGTATATCTACTTAATGAAACATAAGCCTCAAACATTTGAAAAGTTCAAAGAATTTCAGAGTAAAGTGGAAAATCATTGTAACAAGAAAATCAAGCTTCTACGATCTGATCATGGAGGCGAATATTTGAGTTATGAGTTTGGACTTCATTTGAAACAATGCGGAATAGTTTCGCACCTCACGCCACCTGGAACACCACAGCGTAATGGTGCGTCCAAACGTTGTAATCGTACTTTACTAGATATGGTGCGATCTATGATGTCTCTCACTGATTTACCGCTATCGTTTTGGGGTTACGCTTTAGAGACAGCTGCATTCACGTTAAATAGGGCACCATCTAAATCCGTCGAGACGACACCTTACGAACTGTGGTTTGGCAAGAAACCCAAGTTGTCATTTCTTAAAGTTTGGTGCTACGATGCTTATGTGAAAAAAGCTTCAACCTGATAAGCCCGAACCCAAATCGGAGAAATGTGTCTTCATAGGATACCCAAATGAGACTGTTGGGTACACCTTCTATCACAGATCCGAAGGCAAGATATTCGTTGCTAAGAATGGATCCTTTCTAGAGAAGGAGTTTCTCTCGAAAGAAGTGAGTGGGAGGAATGTAGAACTTGACGAGGTAATTGTACCTTCTCCCTTATTGGAAAGTAGTTCATCACTGAAATCAGTTCCAGTGATTCCTACACCAGTAAGTGAGGAAGCTAATGATGACGATCATGAAACTTCTGATCAAGTTACTACCGAACCTCGTAGGTCAACCAGAGTAAGATCCACACCAGAGTGGTACGGTAATCCTGTTCTAGAAGTCATGTTACTTGACCATGATGAACCTACGAACTATGAGGAAGCGATGATGAGCCCAGATTCCGCAAAATGGCTTGAAGCCATGAAATCTGAGATGGGATCCATGTATGAGAACAAAGTGTGGACTTTGGTTGACTTGCCCAATGATCAGCAAGCCATAGAAAATAAATGGATCTTCAATAAGAGGACAGACGCTAACGGTAATGTTACTGTCTACAAAGCTCGACTTGTTGCGAAAGGTTTTTGACAAGTTCAAGGAGTTGACTACGATGAGACCTTCTCAGCCGTAGCGATGCTTAAGTCCGTCCGAATCATGTTAGCAATTGCCGCATTTTATAATTATGAATTTGGCAAATAGATGTCAAAACTGCATTCTTTAATGGATATCTTAAAGAAGAGTTGTATATGATGCAACCAGAAGGTTTTGTCGATCCAAAAGGTGCTAACAAAGTGTGCAAGCTCCAGCAATCCATTTATGGACTGGTGCAAGCCTCTCGGAGTTGGAATATACGCTTTGATAGTGTGATCAAAGCATATGGTTTTATACAGACTTTTGGAGAAGCTTGTATTTACAAGAAAGTGAGTGGGAGCTCCGTAGCATTTCTAATATTATATGTAGATGACATATTGTTGATTGGAAATGATACTGAATTTCTGAATAGCATAAAAGGATACTTGAATAAGATTTTTTTCAATGAAAGACCTCGGTGAAGCTGCTTATATATTGGGCATCAAGATCTATAGAGATAGATCAAGACGCTTAATTGGACTTTCACAAAGCACATACCTTGATAAAGTTTTGAAGAAGTTCAAAATGGATCAGGCAAAGAAAGGGTTCTTGCATGTGTTACAAGGTGTGAAGTTGAGTCAGACTCAATGCCCGACCACTTCAGACGATAGAGAGAAAATGGAAGGTGTTCCCTATGCTTCAGCCATAGGCTCTATCATGTATGCAATGATGTGTACCAGAGCTGATGTGTGCCTTGCTATAAGTTTAGCAGGGAGGTACCGAAGTAATCTAGGAGTGGATCGCTGGACAGCGGTCAAGAACATCCTGAAATGCCTGAAAAGGACTAAGGGTATGTTTCTCGTATATGGAGGTGACAAAGAGCTCGTCGTAAATGATTATGTCGATGCAAGCTTTGACACTGATCCGGATGACTCTAAGTCACAAACTAGATACGTGTTTTTATTAAATGGTGGAGCCGTCAGTTGGTGCAGTTGCAAGCAGAGCGTCGTGGCGGGATCTATGTGTGAAGCGGAATACATAGCTGCTTCGGAAGCAGCAAACGGAGGAGTCTGGATGAAGGAGTTCATATCCGATCTAGGTGTAATACCTAGTGCATCGGGTCCAATGAAAATATTTTGTGACAATACTGGAGCAATTGCCTTGGCAAAGGAATCCAGATTTCACAAGAGAACCAAGAACATCAAGAGACACTTCAATTCCATCCGCGATCAAGTCAAGGAGGGAGACATAGAGATTTGCAAGATACATACGGATCTGAATGTTGCAGACCCGTTGACTAAGCCTCTCTCACAAGCAAAACATGATCAGCACAAAGACTCCATGGGTGTTAGAATCATTACAATGTAATCTAGATTATTAACTCTAGTGCAAGTGGGAGACTAAAGGAAATATGCCCTAGAGGCAATAATAAAGTTGTCATTTATATTTCCTTATATCATGATAAATGTTTATTATTCATGCTAGAATTGTATTAACCGGAAACTTAGTACATGTGTGAATACATAGACAATAAGAGTGTCACTAGTTTGCCTCTACTTGACTAGCTCGTTGAATCAATGTTGGTTATGTTTCCTAACCATAGACATGAGTTGTCATTTGATTAACGGGATCACATCATTAGAGAATGATGTGATTGAATTGACCCATCCATTAGCTTAGCACGATGATCATTTAGTTTGTTGCTATTGCTTTCTCCCTAACAATGCATGTTCCTATGACTATGAGATCATGCAACTCCTGAATACCGGAGGAACACTTTGTGTGCTACCAAACATCACAGCGTAACTGGGTGATTATAAAGGTGCTATACAGGTGTCTCCAATGGTGCTTGTTGAGTTGGCATGGATCAAGATTAGGATTTGTCACTCCGATTATCGGAGAGGTATCTCTGGGCCCTCTGGTAATGTACATCACTGTAAGCCTTGCAAGCAATGTAGCTAATGTGTTAGTTACAGGATGTAGAATTACGGAACGAGTAAAGAGACTTGCCGGTAATGAGCTTGAACTAGGTATTGAGATAACGACGATCGAATCTCGGGCAAGTAACATACTGATGACAAAGGGAACAACATATATCGTTATGCGGTTTGACCGATAAAAGATCTTCGTAGAATATGTAGGAACCAATATGAGCATCTAGGTTCCGCTATTGGTTATTGACCGGAGACATGTCTCCTTCATGTCTACATAGTTCTCAAACCCGTAGGGTCCGCACGCTTAACGTTCGGTGACGATCGATATTACGAGTTTATGTGTTTTGATGTACCAAAGGTAGTTAGGAGTCCTGGATTTGATCACGGACATCACGAGGAGTCTTCAAATGGTCAAGACATAAAGATTGATATATTGGAAGCCTATGTTTGGACATCGGAATGGTTCCGGATGAGTTCGGGCATTTTACGGAGTACCGGGAGGTTACCGGAACCCCCACCGGGGAGTATATGGGCCTTATTGGGCCTTAGTGGAAAAGAGGAGAGGGAAGGAAAAGGAGGGAGGCGCGCCCCCCTAGCCCAATCCAAATTGGGAGGGCCCCCCCCCCTTTCCTTTCTCCTCTCCTCCCCTTCCTTCTCTCCTACTCCTACTACATGGAAGGTGGGAATCCAGGACTCCCCTAGGGCGCGCCATAGACAGGGCCGGCCCCTCCTCTCCTCCACTCCTTTATATACGGGGGAGGAGGTGATACGTCCATTTTGCATCATGCTTTTATATCGATATTTATTGCATTATGGGCTGTTATTACACATTATGTCAAAATACTTATGCCTATTATCTCTTATTTTATAAGGTTTACATGAAGAGGGGGAATGCCAGCAACTGGAATTCTGGGCTGGAAAAGGAGAAAATATTAGATACCTATTCTACACAACTGCAAAAGTCCTGAAACTTCACGGGAGCACGTTTCAGAATATATAAAAAATATTGGGCGAAAGAAGTACCAGAGGGGGGCCACCAACCATCCACGAGGGTGGGGGCGCGCCCTACCCCCTCGGCAAACAAGTAAATAAAGTAAATAAGGTGCAACAAGATGGCCCAATCCTCTTTGTATCAAAGAACAAGCCTGGACAAACTCTTATATAAAGGAAAACGCTCCCGAGGACACATGGGAATTATCGTCAAGCTAGTTTTCATCATGTTCATATGATTTGCGTTTGGTACTTTGATAATTTGATATGTGGGTGGACCGGTGCTTGGGTACTGCCCTTCCTTGGACAAGCATCCCACTTATAATTAACCCCTATTGCAAGCATCCGCAACTACAAAAGAAGTATTAAGGTAAACCTAACCATAGCATGAAACATATGGATCCAAATCAGACCCTTACGAAGCAACGCATAAACTAGGGTTTAAGCTTCTGTCACTCTAGCAACCTATCAACTACTTATTACTTCCCAATGCCTTCCCCTAGGCCCAAACAATGGTGAAGTGTCATGTAGTCGATGTTCACATGACACCACTAGGGGAAAGACAACATACATCTCATCAAAATATCGAACGAATACCAAATTCACATGACTACTTATAGCAAGACTTCTCCCATGTCCTCAGGAACAAACGTAACTACTCACAAATCATATTCATGTTCATAATCAGAGGGGTATAACATGCATAAAGGATCTGAACATATATTCTTCCACCGAATAAACCAACTAGCATCAACTACAAGGAGTAATCAACACTACTAGCAACCCACAGGTACCAATCTGAGGCTTTGGGACAAAGATTGGATACAAGAGATGAACTAGGGATTGAGATGAGATGGTGTTGGTGAAGATGTTGATGGATATTGACCCCCTCCTGATTAGAGGATCAATGGTGATGATTTCCCCCTCCCAGAGGGAAGTTTCCCCGGCAGAACAGCTCTGCCGGAGCCCTAGATTGGTTCCGCTAAGGTTTCGCCTCGTGGCGGCGGAGTTTCGTCACGTGAGCTAGCTTATGATTTTTTCCTCGACGAAAGACTCCATATATCTAAAGATGGGCATCAGAGGGCTGCTAGGGGGCCCACGAGGCAGGGGGCGCGCCCTCCTCTGGTACTTCTTTCGCCCAATATTTTTTATATATTCTAAAACGTGCTCCCATGAAGTTTCAGGACTTTTGGAGTTGTGCAGAATAGGTCTCTAATATTTGCTCCTTTTCCGGCCCAGAATCCCAGCTGCCGGCATTCCCCCTCTTCATGTAAACCTTATGAAATAAGAGAGAATAGGCATAAGTATTGTGACATAATGTGTAATAACAGCCAATAATGCAATAAATATCGATATAAAAGCATGATGCAAAATGGACGTATCAACTCCCCCAAGCTTAGACCTTGCTTGTCCTCAAGCGAAAACCGATATCGAAAAATATCTCCACATGTTTAGAGATAGAGGTGTCAATAAAATAAAATACGGACATGAGGGTATCATGATCATTCTTAGAACAGCAACATATATATATAGGACAACACTATTCTGATCCTGGGATCAGAATAGCTATTTGGATCACGCGAGCGCGCTATATAGGGCCGGACGGCGATGTTTCCGAACTCGCGAACCCGGGCGATGACAGGAAAAAATAAAAAAGCCCACCCCACCTCCCGCTCCCCTCCCCCCGATCCACCACCGATCCCCCACCTTCCCCACCTCCCGCCCCGAACGGGGATGCGCCCGCCACCCCATCCCCAACCGGCGCCGCCGCCGCTACCCCGCCGTGCCCCAAC
>NC_041388.1:128941846-128955493 GCF_002162155.2 Triticum dicoccoides | reverse complement strand
CCGCCTGGATCCGGCCCCAGCACCTCCCCTCGCCTGGATCTGGCTATGGCTCCGCCCCACGCCTGGGTCCGGCCGCCGCGCTGTACGCGCCCTCTCGACCCGTTCACTGTCAGCTCCCCCACCCCCAGCTCAGGAGCGTCGGCATCCACTGCCAGCCCCAAGCGCGCCACAGTTCCCCGCCCTACCACCTCCTCTGCTCCGGCCACGAGCTCCTCCTTCCTTCTTTGCTCCGGCCACGAGACTCCGCTGTTGTGCCACAGGCCACCACCAACGGCAAGCGCCACCAGCATCCTGTCGGCCCTCGGCTCCTTCTCTGTCCACCACGGGTCACTGCCCACATCCGCATATACAATATTTCCTTCAGGATTCAGTTCAACAAAAGAATCTGCAGCAATTCTTTAGTGTCTTATTACTCCATCAGCAATTCATCTTGTGTTTTTTTTGTGCTTGGTTTTTGCAAAAAGGGAACCATTTTTCTGGCCAATTTTGAAAAAATTACAGTGTAAAGATGTTCTCTCAAACGTGTCTATTATTATGTGGGTAAAAGAACTTTCCTATACTTCAACAACTTAGTAGTAATATACAACAGTCCAAATGTTTGTTTTTTCAATGGGCCAATATGTTCATTCACCAATTTTGTGCAATGAAAAAATAGTAGCTAAATTTTTTATGGCTAATGTGTAGATGAACCAATTTAGTAGGGCTGCATTGAAGATGGGAAGTTTGCGAGAAAAAAAAGGTGAAGTAAATGAAATTGAAAAAATGAAGTTAATGAAATTCCCTTGATTTTGTTAAACTGATTCCATTCTTCTGATTTATTGCAGCAGTTCAATGTATATTACACAAGAAGAAAAAACTAACACTAGTTGCAGATGTTGTGCTTTATGATTGTCATAGGCTTACAGCCGAGACAACGGCCTCCACATTTCCTACCAGCCTCGCCCAATCCCGGTGCCGGCATCCACCCCACCACACCGCCTGAGTCCACCACTCCGCGTCCGGCTGCACACCCAGTGCACCACCACTAGAGACCTTCCTGACTCCCTTGGCCTCCTACACACTATTGCTGCTCCCTGTACTTTTTTGATGAAGTTAGGTGATGTTGCTGGCTTTGGATGTAGCAATGCAGCTATGGATATTGTGATGATGCTACTATGTTCAACAGGGCATCTGCTTTGATCTGAAAAATGAATTTGTATGAGTTCCTATAAAATAGAATGTGTGGCAGGTCGGATACAAAAAAAGTTGAAGTTGAAAGGTAATAGACTTGATAAAAATAAGGAAAACTCTATAACAAATAAGTGTTTGAAAAGGAGTTATGTGGCATGTGCCGAATTAGATCAAAGAATAAGGAGATAACACCAAAAGTGTGTGTGTGTGTGTGTGTGTGTGTGTGTGTGTGTTGTGATGCAGATAGAGTACTAGTTGGTGGGCATGTACGTTTTAGTTTTCAGAGTTGGTTTCTTCCAATTTTATCTCCAAAGTTTTCAGAGCTGGTTTCTTCCAATTTTATCTCCAAAATGCATCAATGCCGTGGAGTATTTATTCTTCTTGTGTTTTTGCATCATTCAACAATGCCATGGAGAAAAAAAGAAATCGAACTTCAACTTCAAATAATAGCCAAGTACAATATTTATAAAATTCGGATTGTTCCCGTTTTAAGAAAATAAAACTATGAAGTTCAAATTTTAAAACTAGCGAAGTTCGATGTTT
This sequence comes from Triticum dicoccoides, assembly GCF_002162155.2. Lineage (NCBI taxonomy): Eukaryota > Viridiplantae > Streptophyta > Magnoliopsida > Poales > Poaceae > Triticum > Triticum dicoccoides. Next base: position 128,953,780 of record NC_041388.1, on the reverse strand, counting down.
ATAAAAACACTAGGGAGAATTAGAGAAAGAAAACGAGTAAGAACACATGGAGAAAAAGTTTCATCAACACATGGACAAAATGTACAAAAATTTACAGTATCACTAAAAAGGATGTTATTTTGTCGATTTTTTTGACAAAAAACCCCGAGGGAATTTATGTTCCAATTTTTTGTAATAAAACTATTAAGTTCGAATTGAAAAAACGGATCACTTTGATGTTTACAAAAAATAATCATTTTAAAAATTATAAAAAAAATTGGATTACCCCATTTCTACAAAAAGCCTAGAGGTTCAAATTTAAAAGAGGAAGAAGTTCAATGTTTATTACAAACCTAAAGAATGTAAAAAAAAAAGCATCCCAAACAATTTTATATAAAAAAGGGATTTTGTCCTTTAAAAAGACCCTAGAAGTTCAAATTTGAATATACGGAACGAGTCGATGTTTATTAAATAGATGGAGAAGTTCGATGATTTTCCTCATTATTAAAGAATGGAAACAAGAAGTTCAAAAATAAAATAACAAGAAGCTCAAATTTTAAAAATAGAGCGCTTCAAAATTTCATAAAAAAGAATAAGAAATAAAACCAGGAAGTCCATATTAAATCAATGGAGAAGTTCGGTGATTTTCCTCGTTATTAAAGAAAGGAAACAAGAAGTTCAAAAATAAAATAACAAGAAGTTCAAATTTTAAAAATAGAGTGTTTCAAAATTTCATAAAAAAGATCAAGAAATAAAAACAGAAAGTCCATGTTAAATAGATGGAGAAGTTCGATGACTATAGAAAACTCAGATTTTTCTCGTTATTAAAGAATGGAAATAAGAAGTTCAAAAATTAAAAAACAAGAAGTTCAACTTTTAAAAATAGAGCGCTTCAAAATTTCATAAAAAAGATTAAGAAAAACCCAGGAAGTCCATATTCAAAAGATGGAGAAGTTCGATGATTATAGAAAACTCGGATTTCCCTCGTTATTAAAGAATGAAAACAAGAAGTTCAAAACTAAAATAACAAGAAGTTCAAAAATAAAATAACAAGAAGTTCAACTTTAAAAAATAGACCCCTTTAGAATTCATAAAAAAGGATTAAGAAATTTAGATTAATATTCATAAAAAACTAAGATATTTTCACGTAACTGAGAAAGGTTCAGATTGATAACTCCCAGAAGTTCACGTACTACATGAAGGACATATGCCCCAGAGGCAATAATAAAGTTATTATTTATTTCCTTATATCATGATAAATGTTTATTATTCATGCTAGAATTGTATTAACCGGAAACATAATACATGTGTGAATACATAGACAAACAGAGTGTCACTAGTATGCCTCTACTTGACTAGCTCATTAATCAAAGATGGTTATGTTTCCTAACCATTAACAAAGAGTTGTTATTTGATTAACGGGATCACATCATTAGGTGAATGATCTGATTGACATGACCCATTCCATTAGCTTAGCACCTGATCGTTTAGTATGTTGCTATTGCTTTCTTCATGACTTATACATGTTCCTATGACTATGAGATTATACAACTCCCGTTTGCCGGAGGAACACTTTGTGTGCTACCAAACATCACAACGTAAATGGGTGATTATAAAGGTGCTCTACAGGTGTCTCCAAAGGTGCATGTTGGGTTGGCGTATTTCCAGATTAGGATTTGTCACTCCGATTGTCGGAGAGGTATCTCTGGGCCTTCTCGGTAATGCACATCACATAAGCCTTGCAAGCATTGCAACTAATGAGTTAGTTGCGAGATGATGTATTATGAAACAAGTAAAGAGACTTGCCGGTAACGAGATTGAACTAGGTATTGAGATACCGACGATCGAATCTCGGGCAAGTAACATACCGATGACAAAGGGAACAACGTATGTTGTTATGCGGTCTGACCGATAAAGATCTTCGTAGACTATGTGGGAGCCAATATGAGCATCCAGGTTCCGCTATTGGTTATTGACCGGAGACGTGTCTCGGTCATGTCTACATTGTTCTCGAACCCGTAGGGTCCGCACGCTTAAGGTTTCGATGACGGTTATATTATGAGTTTATGAGTTTTGATGTACCGAAGTTAGTTCGGAGTCCCGGATTTGATCACAGACATGACGAGGAGTCTCGAAATGGTCGAGACATAAAGATTGATATATTGGACGGCTATATTCGGACACCGAAAGTGTTCTGGGTGATTTCGGAGAAAACCGGAGAGCCGGAGGGTTATCGGAACCCCCCGGGAGAAGTAATGGGCCATATGGGCCTTAGTGGAGAGAGAGAGGGGCAGCCAAAGGTGGGCCGCGCGCCTCCTCCCCCTGGTCCGAATTGGACTAGGAGAGGGGGGCGGCGCCCCCCTTTCCTTCTCCCTCCCCACTTCTTTCCCCCTCCTAGTAGGAGTCCTACTCCTACTAGGAGGAGGACTCCTCCTTGGCGTGCCATAGGGGCCGGCCGGCCTCCTCCCCTTGATCCTTTATATACGGAGGCAGGGGGCACCCCATAGACACAAGTTGATCCACGTGATCATATTCTTAGCCGTGTGCGGTGCCCCCTTCCACCATAATCCTCGATAATATTGTAGCGGTGCTTAGGCGAAGCCCTGCGACGGTAGTACATCCAGATCATCACCACGCCGTTGTGCTGACGGAACTCTTCCCCGACACTTTGCTGGATCGGAGTCCGGGGATCACCATCGAGCTGAACGTGTGCTAAAACTCGGAGGTTCCGTAGCTTCGGTGCTTGATCGGTCGGGCCGTCAAGACGTACGAATACATCAACCGCATTGTGCTAATGCTTCCGCTGTCGGTCTACAAGGGTACGTAGATCACACTCTCCCCTCTCGTTGCTATGCATCACCATGATCTTGCGTGTGCGTAGGAAATTTTTTGAAATTACTACGTTCCCCAACAGTGGCATCCGAGCCTAGGTTTTATATGTTGATGTTATATGCACGAGTAGAACACAAGTGAGTTCTGGGCGATATAAGTCATACTGCTTACCAGCATGTCATACTTTGGTTCGGCGGTATTTTTGGACAAAGCGGCCCGGACCGACATTACGCATACGCTTACGCGAGACCGATTCTCCCGACGTGCTTTAGTTGTGGTTTTGAACCGAGTGTGGCCACGCCCGGTCCTTGCGAAGGTTAAAACAGCACCAACTTGACAAACTATCGTTGTGGTTTTGATGCGTAGGTAAGATTGGTTCTTGCTTAAGCCCGTAGCAGCCACGTAAAACTTGCAACAACAAAGTAGAGGACGTCTAACTTGTTTTTGCATGGCATGTTGTGATGTGATATGGTCAAGACATGATGCTAAATTTTATTGTATGAGATGATCATGTTTTGTAACCGAGTTATCGGCAACTGGCAGGAGCCATATGGTTGTCACTTTATTGTATGCAATGTAATCGCGCTGTAATGCTTTACTTTATCACTAAGCGGTAGCGATAGTCGTGGAAGCATAAGATTGGCGAGACGACAACGACGCTACGATGGAGATCAAGGTGTCACGCCGGTGACGATGGTGATCACAATGGTGCTTCGAAGATGGAGATCACAAGCACAAGATGATGATGGCCATATCATATCACTTATATTGATTGCATGTGATGTTTATCTTTTATGCATCTTATCTTGCTTTGATTGACGGTAGCATTATAAGATGATCTCTCACTAATTATCAAGAAGTGTTCTCCCTGAGTATGCACCGTTGCGAAAGTTCTTCGTGCTGAGACGCCACGTGATGATCGGGTGTGATAGGCTCTACGTTCAAATACAACGGGTGCAAAACAGTTGCACACGCGGAATACTCAGGTTATACTTGACGAGCCAAGCATATACAGATATGGCCTCGGAACACGGAGACCGAAAGGTCGAGCATGAATCATATAGTAGATATGATCAACATAGTGATGTTCACCAATAAAACTACTCCATCTCACGTGATGATCGGACATGGTTTAGTTGATTTGGATCACGTAATCACTTAGAGGATTAGAGGGATATCTATCTAAGTGGGAGTTCTTTAAGTAAATTAATTGAACCTAAATTTATCATGAAACTTAGTACCTAATAGTATCTTGCTTGTTTATGCTTGATTGTAGATAGATGGCTCGTGCTGTTGTTCCGTTGAATTTTAATGCGTTCCTTGAGAAAGCAAAGCTGAAAGATGATGGTAGCAATTACACGGACTGGGTCCGTAACTTGAGGATTATCCTCATTGCTGCACAGAAGAATTACATCCTGGAAGCACCACTGGGTGCCAGGCCTACTGCTGGAGCAACACCAGATGTTATGAACGTCTGGCAGAGCAAAGCTGATGACTACTTGATAGTTCAGTGTGCCATGCTTTACGGCTTAGAATCGGGACTTCAACGACGTTTTGAACGTCATGGAGCATATGAGATGTTCCAGGAGTTGAAGTTAATATTTCAAGCAAATGCCCGGATTGAGAGATATGAAGTCTCCAATAAGTTCTATAGCTGCAAGATGAAGGAGAACAGTTCTGCCAGTGAGCATATACTCAAAATGTCTGGGTATAATAATCACTTGATTCAATTGGGAGTTAATCTTCCAGATGATTGCGTCATTGACAGAATTCTGCAATCACTGCCACCAAGCTACAAGAGCTTCGTGATGAACTATAATATGCAAGGGATGAATAAGACTATTCCCGAGCTCTTCGCAATGCTGAAAGCTGCGGAGGTAGAAATCAAGAAGGAGCATCAAGTGTTGATGGTCAGCAAGACCACTAGTTTCAAGAAAAAGGGCAAAGGGAAGAAGAAGGGGAACTTCAAAAAGAACAGCAAGCAAGTTGCTACTCAAGAGAAGAAACCCAAACCTGGACCTAAGCCTGAAACTGAGTGCTTCTACTGCAAGCAGACTGGTCGCTGGAAGCGGAACTGCCCCAAGTATTTGGCGGATAAGAAGGATGGCAAGGTGAACAAAGGTATATGTGATATACATGTTATTGATGTGTACCTTACTAATGCTCGCAGTAGCACCTGGGTATTTGATACTGGTTCTGTTGCTAATATTTGCAACTCGAAACAGGGACTACGGATTAAGCGAAGATTGGCTAAGGACGAGGTGACGATGCGCATGGGAAACGGTTCCAAAGTTGATGTGATCGCAGTCGGCACGCTACCTCTACATCTACCTTCGGGATTAATATTAGACCTAAATAATTGTTATTTGGTGCCAGCGTTAAGCATGAACATTATATCTGGATCTTGTTTGATGCGAGACGGTTATTCATTTAAATCTGAGAATAATGGTTGTTCTATTTATATGAGTAATATCTTTTATGGTCATGCACCCTTAAAGAGTGGTCTATTTTTATTGAATCTCGATAGTAGTGACACACATATTCATAGTGTTGAAGCCAAAAGATGTAGAGTTGATAATGATAGTGCAACTTATTTGTGGCACTGCCGTTTGGGTCATATCGGTATAAAGCGCATGAAGAAACTCCATACTGATGGACTTTTGGAACCACTTGATTATGAATCACTTGGTACTTGCGAACCGTGCCTTATGGGTAAGATGACAAAAACACCGTTCTCCAGTACTATGGAGAGAGCAACAGATTTGTTGGAAATCATACATACAGATGTATGTGGTCCGATGAACGTTGAGGCTCGTGGCGGATATCGTTATTTTCTCACCTTCACAGATGACTTAAGCAGATATGGGTATATCTACTTAATGAAACACAAGTCTGAAACATTTGAAAAGTTCAAAGAATTTCAGAGTGAAGTTGAAAATCATCGTAACAAGAAAATAAAATTCCTACGATCTGATCGTGGAGGAGAGTATTTGAGTTACGAGTTTGGTGTACATTTGAAAATTTGTGGAATAGTTTCGCAACTCACGCCACCCGGAACACCACAGCGTAATGGTGTGTCCGAACGTCGTAATCGTACTTTACTAGATATGGTGCGATCTATGATGTCTCTTACTGATTTACCGCTATCGTTTTGGGGATACGCTCTAGAGACAGCCGCATTCATGTTAAATAGGGCACCATCAAAATCCATTGAGACGACACCTTATGAACTGTGGTTTGGCAAGAAACCAAAGTTGTCGTTCCTGAAAGTTTGGGGCTGCGATGTTTATGTGAAAAAGCTTCAACCTGATAAGCTCGAACCCAAATCAGAGAAATGTGTCTTCATAGGATATCCAAAGGAAACTGTTGGATACACCTTCTATCACAGATCCGAAGGCAAGACTTTTATTGCTAAATTCGGAAACTTTCTGGAGAAGGAGTTTCTCTCGAAAGAAGTGAGTGGGAGGAAAGTAGAACTTGACGAGGTAACTGTACCTACTCCCTTATTGGAAAGTGTACATCACAAAAACCTATTTCTATGACACCTACACCAGTTAGTGAGGAAGCTAATGATGATGATCGTGAAACTTTAGAACAAGATACTACTGAACCTCGTAGATCAACCAGAGTGAGATCCGCGCCAGAGTGGTACGTTAATCCTGTTCTGGAAGTCATGCTACTAGATCATGATGAACCTACGAACTATGAAGAAGCGATGGTCAGCCCAGATTCCGCAAAATGGCTTGAAGCCATGAAATCTGAGATGGGATCCATGTATGAGAACAAAGTATGGACTTTGGTTGACTTGCTCAATGATCGGCAAGCAATTGAGAATAAATGGATCTTCAAGAAGAAGACTGACGCTGACGGTAATATTACTGTCTACAAAGCTCGAGTTGTCACAAAAGGTTTTCGGCAAGTTCAAGGGATTGACTACGATGAGACCTTCTCACCCGTAGCGATGCTTAAGTCTGTCCGAATCATGTTAGCAATTGCCGCATTTTATGATTATGAAATTTGGCAGATGGATGTCAAAATTGCATTTCTGAATGGATTTCTGGAAGAAGAGTTGTATATGATGCAACCAGAAGGTTTTGTCAATCCAAAGGGAGCTAACAAAGTGTGCAAGCTCCAGCGATCCATTTATGGACTGGTGCAAGCCTCTCGGAGTTGGAATAAACGCTTTGATAGTGTGATCAAAGCATTTGGTTTTATACAGACTTTTGGAGAAGCCTGTATTTACAAGAAAGTGAGTGGGAGCTCTGTAGCATTTCTGATATTATATGTGGATGACATATTACTAATTGGAAATAATATAGAATTTCTGGATAGCATAAAGGGATACTTGAATAAGAGTTTTTCAATGAAAGACCTCGGTGAAGCTGCTTACATATTAGGCATTAAGATCTATAGAGATAGATCAAGACGCTTAATTGGACTTTCACAAAGCACATACCTTGATAAAGTTTTGAAGAAGTTCAAAATGGATCAAGCAAAGAAAGGGTTCTTGCCTGTGTTACAAGGTGTGAAGTTGAGTAAGACTCAATGCCCGACCACTACAGAAGGTACAGAGAAAATGAAAGATGTTCCCTATGCTTCAGCCATAGGCTCTATCATGTATGCAATGCTGTGTACCAGACCTGATGTGTGCCTTGCTATAAGTCTAGCAGGGAGGTAGCAAAGTGATCCAGGAGTGGATAACTGGACAGCGGTCAAGAACATCCTGAAATACCTGAAAAGGACTAAGGATATGTTTCTCATATATGGAGGTGACAAAGAGCTCATCGTAAAAGGTTACGTTGATGCAAGCTTTGACATTGATCCGGACGATTCTAAATCGCAAACCGGATACGTGTTTACATTAAACGGTGGAGCTGTTAGTTGGTGCAGTTCTAAACAAGCGTTGTGGCGGGATCTACATGTGAAGCGGAGTACATAGCTGCTTCGGAAGCAGCAAATGAAGGAGTCTGGATGAAGGAGTTCATATCCGATCTAGGTGTCATACCTAGTGCATCGGATCCAATGAAAATCTTTTGTGACAATACTGGTGCAATTGCCTTGGCAAAGGAATCCAGATTTCACAAGAGAACCAAGCACATCAAGAGACGCTTCAATTCCATCCGGGATCTAGTCCAGGTGGGAGACATAGAGATTTGCAAGATACATACGGATCTGAATGTTGCAGACCCGTTGACTAAGCCTCTTCCACGAGCAAAACATGATCAGCACCAAGGCTCCATGGGTGTTAGAATCATTACTGTGTAATCTAGATTATTGACTCTAGTGCAAGTGGAAGACTGAAGGAAATATGCCCTAGAGGCAATAATAAAGTTATTATTTATTTCCTTATCATGATAAATGTTTATTATTCATGCTAGAATTGTATTAACCGGAAACATAATACATGTGTGAATACATAGACAAACAGAGTGTCACTAGTATGCCTCTACTTGACTAGCTCGTTAATCAAAGATGGTTATGTTTCCTAACCATGAACAAAGAGTTGTTATTTCATTAATGGGATCACATCATTAGGTGAATGATCTGATTGACATGACCCATTCCATTAGCTTAGCACCCGATCGTTTAGTATGTTGCTATTGCTTTCTTCATGACTTATACATGTTCCTATGACCATGAGATTATGCAACTCCCGTTTGCTGGAGGAACACTTTGTGTGCTACCAAACGTCACAACATAAATGGGTGATTATAAAGGTGCTCTACAGGTGTCTCCAAAGGTACATGTTGGGTTGGCGTATTTCGAGATTAGGATTTGTCACTCCGATTGTCGGAGAGGTATCTCTGGGCCCTCTCGGTAATGCACATCACATAAGCCTTGCAAGCATTGCAACTAATGAGTTAGTTGCGAGATGATGTATTACGAAACGAGTAAAGAGACTTGCCGGTAACGAGATTGAACTAGGTATTGAGATACCGACGATCGAATCTCGGGCAAGTAACATACCGATGACAAAGGGAACAACGTATGTTGTTATGCGGTCTGACCGATAAAGATCTTCGTAGAATATGTGGGAGCCAATATGAGCATCCAGGTTCCTCTATTGGTTATTGACCGGAGACGTGTCTCGGTCATGTCTACATTGTTCTCGAACCCGTAGGGTCCGCACGCTTAAGGTTTCGATGACAGTTATATTATGAGTTTATGAGTTTTGATGTACCGAAGTTAGTTCGGAGTCCCGGATGTGATCATGGACATGACGAGGAGTCTCGAAATGGTCAAGACATAAAGATTGATATATTGGACGGCTATATTCGGACACAGGAAGTGTTCCGAGTGATTTCGTAGAAAACCGGAGAGCCGGAGGGTTACCGGAACCCCCCGGGAGAAGTAATGGGCCATATGGGCCTTAGTGGAGAGAGAGAGGGGCAGCCAAAGGTGGGCCGCGCGCCTCCTCCCCCTGGTCCGAATTGGACTAGGAGAGGGGGGCGGCGCCCCCCTTTCCTTCTCCCTCCCCACTTCTTTCCCCCTCCTAGTAGGAGTCCTACTCCTACTAGGAGGAGGACTCCTCCTTGGCGCGCCATAGGGGCCGGCCGGCCTCCTCCCCTTGATCCTTTATATACGGAGGCAGGGGGCACCCCATAGACACAAGTTGATCCACGTGATCATATTCTTAGCCGTGTGCGGTGCCCCCTTCCACCATAATCCTCGATAATATTGTAGCGGTGCTTAGGCGAAGCCCTGCGATGGTAGTACATCAAGATCGTCACCATGCCGTCGTGCTGACGGAACTCTTCCCCGACACTTTGCTGGATCGGAGTCCGGGGATCGCCATCGAGCTGAACATGTGCTAAAACTCGGAGGTGCCATAGTTTCGGTGCTTGATCGGTCGGGCCGTGAAGACGTACGACTACATCAACCGCGTTGTGCTAACGCTTCCGCTGTCGGTCTACAAGGGTACGTAGATCACACTCTCCCCTCTCGTTGCTATGCATCACCATGATCTTGCGTGTGCGTAGGAAATTTTTTGAAATTACTGCGTTCCCCAACACTACACGGTGTGCATTTTGTATTAAAAAAAGAATGAAAATGCAAAGCATAAAGTTTTGTTGCTAGAAGTTCAAGTGCTCGATTGGAGAAAGTTCAAAAATTCTTGTGTACGAGAGGTTGAACAAAAATACGTGACAGAAATTCAAGATGAAAACAACGAGAAGTTCAACTACTGCAAGGAATGCATTTCAAATGAGAATAAAAGTATAGAAAATTAAAAGCTTAAAAGGTTTGTTGAAAGAAGTTCAAGTGCTCCGTCCGGGGAAGTTCAAAAATTCTTGCGAGAGAGGTTCACCTTGTATTTCCATGTTCGAAAACACAAAAAATAAAAAAATCTGTGTTTTAAAATAATTCTCTCAATCCACAAATAAGTTCAATTACTATTTGGGAGCAATTTGATTTCAAAGAGAAATAAAAAAATTCAAATTATAAAAATGGAAAAAGTTCATGTAATACATGGTGTGTGTTTGATATGAGAAAAATGAATTAAAAGGCAAGTTCCAATTTTTTGTTATAAGTTCAAGTCCTCGGTCGAAGAAAGTTAAAAAAATTATTGTGAGAGATGTTGTACAAAAGGAATATTATTTGTGTAACACTAACGAATGGATGAGAAAATTACAAACAAAAATACGTCACAGAAGTTCAACGTGAAAACAGCTGGAAGTTCAACTACTACGCTGAATGAATTTTAGATTAAAAACATTTAAAATCGTCGTGAGTATGAAAAGATGATCAACATGAGAAACTTGCGTGCTTACAGCAGCTTTTCATCTGTATATCACCTGCTCAATTCCGGTGAATGGATGGAGAGTTACGAGCAGTGGATGGCAACCTACAAGCAAAAAAACCACGTGAAAAACAGAGTGAAGTTCAGGTACACGCGCCGAGAAGTCCAGGTTATTCACGCGGTGCATTTTCGAAGAATCTGTTTCGCGATAAAGGCAGAACACATGATCCCTCCGTTTTCGAAATTACTTGAAAACGGCTAGGAATCAGAGAAAACCATCAACATGAAAAAGTTTCGCATTTTCCGTAGCTTTTCAGTGGTATATTATTTGCCCCATTCCGATAAAGTTTGTAGAAATTATGGCAAAAATACGTTTTTAACCATTTTCAAAACTGACATAAAACCGTAGTGAATTAGGAGAAACAATATATACAAAAAAGTTTCACATTTCTTCAAGCTTTCCAACGCCATATCATTTGCTGCATTTGGATGTACGGTTAAAAAATTAGCTCAAAACTACGAACTCGGTGGAACTTGTACCATTTTCTAAATTACTTTTAAACCATTCAAAATTAGAAAAAACTTTTAACATAAAAAAGTAGCACATTTTCATAAGCTTTCCAACACCATATTATTTGCCTCAATTGGATTAGCCTTTTAGAAATGGAGTCAAAAATACGAACTCGGGTGTTCGGTTTACGAAATTTTATGATTTTCCGAATTACTCTTTAACCGTAGGGAATTAGAGAAAACTTTCAACATGTGGAAGGAGCGGTTTTGAAGCAGCTTTCCAACGCCATATTATTTGCCTCATTCCGATAAACGGTTTAAAAATGCGATCGAAAATACGATTCACATTTTTTGTATGAAGAAAAAACGGTTTTCAAAACTGCTCTTAAACCGCTTACATTTTGCCAAAATTTTAACTTGGGTCATGATACTGATGTCCATAGCTATCCAATGGTATATCGCAAGCCCCATTTGGACACCTTTTAGCTGAAGTTCAACCTAGTACTCGGGGAAGGTCAGGCGCGTTACTCGGGAAGTTCATGTTGTGATCAGAATATTATTCTGATCCCGTGATCGGAATAGTGTTTATGTATGTATGTATATATATATATATATATATATATATATATATATATATATATATATATATATATATTGTCATATGATCTCTTATGCTAAAGTAACAATTCATTCACAATTTCAAGTATGAATCAGAAACTTCATTGAAAACTAACAAACTATAATCTCAGTCATTGAAGCAATTGCAATTTATCATAACATAGGAAAGAGTCAATAAGAGTTTTTCAGCAAGTCCACATACTCAACTATCATTTAGTCTTTCACTATTGCTAACACTCACGCAATATTTATGGGTA
>NC_041388.1:128930150-128941630 GCF_002162155.2 Triticum dicoccoides | reverse complement strand
TCACCATGACTCTTGTATAAAGTATAAGACAAGAATAAAAGATAGGCCCTTCAGAGAGGGAATCAGAGGTTGTCATGTGCTTTTATGGTTGGATGCACAAAATCTTAATGCCAAAGAACGTCACTTTATATTGCCACTTGTGGTATGGACCTTTATTATGCAGTCTGTCACTTTTATTTCTTCCACATCACAAGATCGTATAAAGCTTATTTTCTCCACACTAATAAATCATACATATTTAGAGAGCAATTTTTATTTCTTGCACCGATGACAACTTACTTGAAGGATCTTACTCAATCCATAGGTAGATATGGTGAACTCTCATGGCAAAACTAGGTTTAAGGATATTTGGAAGAACAAGTAGTATCTCTACTTGGTGCAAAGAGTTTGGCTAGCATGACAGGGAAAGGCAAGCTCAACATGTTGGATGATCCATGACAATATAATTTATTTCAGATGTAAGAAGACATAACCCATTACGTTGTCTTCCTTGCCCAACATCAACTCTTTAGCATGTCATATTTTAATGAGTGCTCACAATCATAAAAGATGTCCAAGATAGTATATTTATATGTGAAAACCTCTCTTTCTTTATTACTTCCTATTAATTGCAAGGATGACCAAAACTATGCTTGTCAACTCTCAACAACTTTTATTCATCATACTTTTTTATGTGAAGTCATTACTCTCCATAAGATCCATATGATCTCTTTATTTCTTTTTATTCTTTCTCTTTTATTTTATTCCCTCAAGATCATAGCAAGATAATCAATCCCTTGACTCAACACTAATCTTTATTATATATAGCTCAAGGACTCGATTACATAGAAGGATCATAAAGCAAAACACAAAACTAGATCATACTAAAACTTTATTCTACTAGATCAATATATTACCGAAAGGATCATACTAAGAAAAACGACAAAGATAAAAGTGTGATGGTGATACGATACCGGGGCACTCCCCCAAGCTTGGCAGTTGCCAAGGGGAGTGCCCATACCCGATATTCAGTTCTTCTTTGTTGGTGAAGAAGGTGTTGGTGATGATGGATAGTGGCACATCGAGCGTAGGAGATCCTCTAATTTGCGGATAATGCCCTTGAGTGCGATGATATGCTCCTTCAACAAAATATTTTCACTTGTGAGATACTTGTTTTGAATGCGAGCTAACTCAATCATCTTGAAAGCTTAAATCTCCGTTAGGGTAAAGAGATTGTGATGAGGTTGAAGGATGTCTTCTTCCACTACTGCCGGAACTTGATCCCCCATGGCCTTCTTGATCCCATCATCCTTGTTGATCTCTCCGGGCTCTTCTCTTCTCATCTCTATCTTCATTAGCCAAGCATCGTTGCCCTCATTGTTGGAGGAGGAAGGAGACGACATGATGCCTGGCCTTGACAACCCTGGCAGAAAACAACTCGAAACAAAAGCAGGAGATATTTGTGTGGTACGGTGATCAAAACCTTCGAGAGATTATATAATGAATTTTTACCGACCAAAAGAAGTATCGTGCAAGAAAATGGAGTCCGTAGAGCACACGAGGTGCCCATGAGGCAGGGGGCACGCCCTCCACCCTTGTGGACGCCTCGTGTCCTTCCCGGACTGCTTCTTATTTTCCTATTTCCTTAAATATTCCAAAACGGAGAAAAATTGCTATTAGAACTGTTTTGGAGTCGGTTTACTTACCGTACCTCATACTTATTCCTTTTAGGAGTCTGAAATGTTCTGGAAAGTGTCCCTTATGTATTCCTCCGGGGTTATGGTTTTAATAACATTAGTTTCAACATTTATAGGATTAACTGAGATATAATGTTTGATTCTTTGACCGTTCACCACCCTTGGATTTGTACCTTCGAAGTTGATGATTTTTATGGCACCGGAATGATAGACCTCCTCGATAACGTAAGGACCTTCCCATTTTGAGAGGAGTTTTCCTGCAAAAAATCTTAAACGAGAGTTGTATAACAATACATAATCACCTACATTAAACTCACGTTTTTGTATTCTTTTGTCATGCCACCTTTTAACTTTTTCCTTAAACAGTTTGGCATTCTCATAGGACTGGGTTCTCCATTCATCAAGTGAGCTAATGTCAAAAAGCCTCTTCTCACCGGCAAGTTTGAAATCATAATTGTGCTCTTTAATGGCCCAATATGCCTTATGTTCTAGTTCGAGAGGTAAGTGACATGCTTTACCATAAACCATTTTATACGGAGACATACCCATATGATTTTTATATGCAGTTCTATAAGCCCATAATGCATCATCAAGTTTCTTGGACCAATTCTTTCTAGATCTATTAACAGTCTTTTGCAAAATTAATTTAATCCCTCTATTACTCAATTCTACGTGGCCACTAGATTGTGGGTGGTATGGAGATGCAATTCTATGGTTAACATCATACTTAGAAAGCATTTTATGAAAAGCACCATGAATAAAATGTGAACCACCATCAGTCATAAGATATCTAGGGACTCCAAACCTCGGAAAAATAACTTCTTTAAGCATCTTAATAGAGGTGTTATGATCAGTACTACTAGTTGGAATAGCTTCTACCCACTTAGTAACGTAATCAACAGCAACTAAAATATGTGTATACCCATTAGAGAAAGGAAATGGTCCCATATAATCAAAGCCCCAAACATCAAATGGTTCGATAACAAGTGAATAATTCATAGGCATTTCTTGACGTCTACTAATATTACCAATTCTTTGACATTCATAATAATACAAGACAAACTTACGGGCATCTTTGAAGAGAGTAGGCCAATAAAAACCGGATTGCAATACCTTATGTGCAGTTCTATCTCCAGCATGGTGTCCTCCGTAAGCCTCGGAGTGACACTTGTGTAGGATCTGTTCCTGTTCATGCTCAGGTACACAACGTCTAATAATACCATCTACTCCTTTATAATGGTGTGGGTCATCACAAAAGTAATGTCTTAAGTCATAGAAGAACTTTTTCTTTTGTTGGTATGTGAAACTAGGTGGTATAAATTTAGCAACAATATAATTAGCATAATCAGCATACCATGGAGCAATACGAAAAGCATTTATGACAGCTAGTTGTTCATCAGGAAAGCTATCATCAATAGGTAGTGGGTCATCAAGAGCATTCTCTAACCTAGACAAGTTGTCTGCAACGAGGTTCTCAGCTCCCTTTCTATCAATAATATGCAAATCAAATTCTTGTAGCAAGAGAACCCATCTAATAAGTCTAGGTTTAGCATCTTTCTTTTCCATGAGATATTTAATAGTGGCATGATCAGTGTGAACAGTTACTTTAGAATCAACTATATAAGGTCTGAATTTATCACACGCAAATACAACTGCTAAAAATTCCTTCTCGATAGTAGCATAATTTCTCTGGGCACTGTCCAGAGTCTTACTAGCATATTGGATAACATTTAATTTCTTGTCAACTCTTTGTCCTAAAACAGCCCCTACAGCATAATCACTAGCATCACACATAATTTCAAATGGTAAATTCCAATCAGGAGGCTGAACAATAGGTGCAGAAATCAAAGCTTTCTTAAGTATTTCAAATGCTTCTACACAATCATCATCAAAGGCAAAAGGAACATCTTTTTGTAAGAGATTAGTCAGAGGCCTAGAAATTTTAGAGAAGTCCTTAATGAGCCTCCTATAAAAACCGGCATGACCAAGGAAACTTCTTATACCTTTAATGTCCTTAGGACACGACATCTTTTCAATAGCATCAACCTTAGCTTTATCACTTCAATACCTCTTTTAGAAACTTTATGCCCCAAGAAAATACATTCATTAACCATAAAGTGGCAGTTCTCCCAATTCAAGACAAGATTAGTTTCTTCACATCTCTGCAAAACTCGATCAAGGTTGCTTAAGCAATCATCAAAAGAAGTTCCATATACGGAGAAATCATCCATGAATACCTCAACAATCTTTTCACAAAAGTCAGAGAATATAGCAGTCATACATCTTTGAAAGGTAGCAGGTGCATTGCATAAACCAAAAGGCATACGTCTATAAGCAAAGGTACTGAAAGGGAAAGTAAAAGTTGTCTGTTCTTGATCCTCTTTTGACACAGGTATTTGAGAGAAACCGGAATAACCATCTAGAAAGCAAAAATGTGTATGTTTGGATAATCTTTCTAGCATTTGATCAATAAAAGGTAAAGGGTAATGATCCTTTTTAGTAGCTTTATTTAATTTGCGGAAATCAATTACCATTCTATAACCTGTAATAATTCTTTGTGGAATCAATTCATCTTTATCATTAGGAACAACAGTAATACCTCCCTTCTTAGGGACACAATGGACAGGACTTACCCACTGACTATCAGCAACGGGATAAATTATACCTGCCTCCAGAAACTTTAGTATTTCTTTTCTCACCACTTCTTTCCTCTTAGGATTTAACTGTCGTTGGTGATCAACAACTAGTTTCACGTCTTTCTCCAATTTTATTTTGTGCTGGCGTAGAGTGGGAATAATGCCCTTAAGATCATCAAGAGTATATCCAATAGCAGCACGGTGCTTCTTCTGAGTTTTCAATAATTTCTTTTCTTCATGCTCTGAAAGGTTAGCGCTAATAAGAACACGATATATCTCTTTCTCATCAAGATAAGCATATTTAAGAGCATCAGGCAATGGTTTAAGCTCAAACACGGGATCACCCTTGGGTGGAGGAGGATCCCCTAGGATTTCAACAGGCAAGTTGTGTTTCAAAATAGGTCCCTGTTTAAAAAATACTTCATCTATTTCCCTTCTTTCATTCATAAACATATCATTTTCATGGTCTAGCAAATATTGTTCTAAAGGATCATTAGGAGGCACGGCAATAGAAGCAAGACCAATAATTTCATCTTTACTAGGCAATTCTTTATCATGGGGTTGTCTATGAAATTTAGCAAAGTTAAATTCATGAGACATATCCCCTAAATCAACAGAAAGAATATCCTTATTGCAGTCTATCTTAGCATTAACAATATTCAAGAAGGTCTACCAAATATAATGGGACACAAGTTATCTTGTGGGGAACCAAGAACAAGAAAATCAGCAGGATATTTAACTTTCCCACACAAGACTTCAACATCTCTAACAATCCCAACTGGTGAAATAGTGTCTCTATTAGCAAGCTTAATTGTAACATCAATTTCCTCTATCTCAGCAGGTGCAATATCGTGCATAATTTCTTTATATAAGGAATGAGGTATTGCACTTGCACTAGCACCCATATCACATAAGCCATGATAGTAATGATCTCCTATTTTAACTGAAATAACAGGCATGCCTACAACAGGTCTATGTTTATGTTTAGTGTCGGGTCTAGCAATTCTAGCAGCTTCATCACAGAAGTAAATAACATGCCCATCAATATTATCGGCCAAGAGATCTTTAACCATAGCAATACTAGGTTCAACTTTAATTTGCTCAGAGGGTGTAGGTGTTCTAGTATTACTCTTATGAACCACAATTGAAGCTTTAGCATGATCCTTTATTCTAACAGGGAAAGGTGGTTTCTCAATATAAGCAGTAGGAACAACAGAATCATTATAAGTGATAGTCTTTTCTTCAACTTTAATAGGTGTAAATACTTTTACTTCAATGGGAGGATTATATTTAAAGTTTTAAACCACTTCTCCTTAGGGAGATCAACATGACTAGCAAAGGACTCACAGAAAGAAGCTACAATCTCATAGTCAAGTCCATATTTAGTGCTAAATTCACGGAAAGCATCGGTATCCATAAAAGTTTTAACACAATCAAACTTAGGTGTTATACCTGACTCCTTACCTTCGTCGAGATCCTAGTCTTCAGAGTTGCGTTTAATTCTTTCCAATAAATCCCATTTGAATTCAATAGTCTTCATCATAAAAGAGCCAGTACAAGAAGTATCGAGCATGGAGCGATTATCGAGAGAAAGCCGAGCATAAATTTTTTGAATAATAATTTCTCTTGAGAGCTCATGATTGGGGCATGAATATAACATTGACTTAAGCCTCCCCCAAGCTTGAGCGATGCTTTCTCCTTCACGAGGCCAAATATTATATATAATTACGATCACGATGAACAAGATGCATAGGATAAAATTTCTGATGAAATTCCAATTTCAATCGGTTGTAGTTCCATGATCCCATATCATCACATAGCCTAAACCATGTCAATGCCTTCCCCTTCAAAGATAAAGGGAATACCTTCTTCTTGATAACATCCTTGGGCATACCTGCAAGCTTAAATAATCCACAAACTTCGTCCACATAGATTAGGTGCAAATCGGGATGTAATGTTCCATCACCTGTGAAAGGATTGCTAGCAGTTTCTCTATCATACCCGAAGGAATTTCAAAGTAAACATTTTCAGTAGGTTCAGTAGGTTGAGGAGAAACTCTTTGCTCTACTGGTCGGGGTAAAGATACCCTGAACAAGCCCCTCAAAGGATTATGTTCCATAGTAACAAGTGACAGTAAATTTCAGCACACTATATAAATTTTTCCTTACCAAATTCCACCTACCGAAGGCGCTTCACTCCCCGGCAACGGTGCCAGAAAAGAGTCTTGATGACCCACAAGTGTAGGGGATCTATCATATCCTTTTCGATAAGTAAAAGTGCCGAACCCAACGAGGAGCAGAAGGAAATGATAAGAGGTTTTCAGCAAGGTATTCTCTGCAAGCACTGAAATTATCGGTAACAGATAGTTTTGTGATAAGATAATTTGTAATGGGTAACAAGTAAATAAAGTAAATAAGGTGTGGGTCAATGGCCCAATCCTCTTTGTAGCAAAGGACAAGCCTAGACAAACTCTTATATAAAGGAAAACGCTCCTGAGGACACATGGGAATTATCGTCAAGCTAGTTTTCATCACGTTCATATGATTCGCGTTCGGTACTTTGATAATTTGATATGTGGGTGGACTGATGCTTGGGTACTGCCCTTTCTTGGACAAGCATCCCACTTATGATTAACCCCTATTGCAAGCATCCGCAACTACAAAAGAAGTATTAAGGTAAACCTAACCATAGCAGGGGGCACCCCATAGACACACAAGTTGATCATTGATCTTTTGGCCGTGTGCGGTGCCCCCCTCCACCATAATCCACCTCAGTCATATCGTAGTGGTGCTTAGGCAAAGCCTTGTTCCGGTAGCAACATCATCACCGTCATCACGCCGTCGTGCTAACGAAACTCTCCCTCGAAGCTCTACTAGATCGTGAGTTCACAGGACGTCACCGAGCTGAACGTGTGCAGATCGCGGAGGTGCCGTACCTTCGGTGCTAGATCGGTCGATCGTGAAGACGTACGACTACATCAACCGCGTTATCATAACGCTTCCGCTTATGGTCTACGAGGGTACGTAGACGATACTCTCCCCTCTCGTTGCTATGCATCACCATGATCTTGCGTGTGCGTAGGAATTTTTTTGAAATTACTGTGTTCCCCAACAAAGAGCTCAAGCTCGGGGATGCCCAAGGCACCCCAAGTAAATATTCAAGGAGACTCAAGCGTCTAAGCTTGGGGATGCCCTGGAAGGCATCCCATCTTTCTTCAACAAGTATCGGTATGTTTTCGTCTTCGTTTCGTTCACGTGATATGTGAAATCTTGGAGCGTCTTTTGTGTTTATTTTTCACTTTTATTTTATGCACCATGCTGGTATGAGATAGTCCATGGTTGATTTATAGAATGCTCATTGCACTTCACTTATATCTTTTGAGTGTGGCTTTATAGAATGCTTCATGTGCTTCACTTATATCATCTGAAGTTTGGATTGCCTGTTTCTCTTCACATAGAAAACCGTTGTTTGTAGAATGCTTTTTTGCTTCACTTATATTTATCAGAGCATGGTCTTTTGAGAAAGAATTAAGCTCTCGTGCTTCACTTATATCTATTTAGAGAGTCAAAAGGAATTGGTCATTTGCATGGTTAGTCATAAAACTTATGGATCACTGAATATGATATGTTTGATTCCTTGCAATAGTTTTGCGATATAGAGATGGTAATATGTGGGAGGTACTAGTAAACGGTTGTGGTTAGTAGGAATATTGGTGTTAAGGTTTGTGATTCCCGAAGCATGCACGTATGTTCTCTCGTTATGATATGAAGTTGGAGCATGATTTATTAATGATTGTCTTCCTTATGAGTGGCGGTCGGGGACGAGCAATGGTCTTTTCCTACCAATCCATCCCCCTAGGGGCATGCGTAGTAGTACTTTGCTTTGAGGGATAATATACTTTTGCAATAAGTATATGAGTTCTTTATGACTAATGTGAGTCCATGGATTATATGCACTCCTACCTTTCTGCAATTTGCTAGCCTCTACGGTACCGTGCATTGCCCTTTCTCACCTCGAGAGTCGGTGCAAACTTCGCAGGTGCATCCAAACCCCGTGATATGATACGCTCTATCACACATAAGCCTTATTATATCTTCCTCAAAACAGCCACCATACCTACCTATTATGGCTTTTCCATGACCATTCCGAGATATATTGTCATGCAACTTCCACCTCTTCTGTTTGATGACTTGAGCATTCATTGTCATATTGCTTTGCATGATCATATAGCTAAGATAGTAGTTGTGGCTCAGCCAACGTTCATTATTTTTCATACATGTTATGCTAGATCATTGCACATCCTAGTACATTGCCAGAGGCCTTCATATAGAGCCATACTTTGTCATAGGTATCGAGTTGTAATTTTTATTTCTTTTGAGTTATAAGTAAACAGAAGTGTGATGATCATCATTATTCATTTTTAGTGCATTGCCCCGGTGAGGAAAGATGATGGAGACTATGATTCCCGCACAAGGTGGGATGAGACTCCGGACAATGAGAGAAAAAATATAAAAAAAAAGAAAAACAAAGAGAGAAGGGGAATCTAATTCCACACTTGTTCTTCAAAGTAGCACCATGTTTTTCATAGAGAGTCTCCTATGTAGTCACTTTCATATACTAGTGGGAATTTTTCATTATAGAACTTGGCTTGTATATTCCGATGATGGGCTTCCTGAAATGCCCGAGGTCTTCATGAGCAAGCAAGTTGGATGCATGCCCACTTAGTTTTTATATTGAGCTTTCATACACTTATAGCTCTTAGTGCATTCGTTGCATGGAAATCCCTACTCCTCACGCTGATATCAATTGATGGGCATCTCCATAGCCCGTTGGTTAGCTGCGTCGATGTGAGACTTTCTTACTTTTTTGACTTCTCTATATTTACCCCTATCATCATACTCTATTCCACCCGTAGTTCTATATCCATGGCTCGCGCTCATGTATTGCGCGAGGGTTGAAAAAGCTGAAGCGCGTTAAAAAGTATGAACCAATTGCTCGGCTTGTCATCGGGGTTATGCATGATAAATACTTTGTGTTAAGAAGACAGAGCATGACAAGACTATATGATTTTGTAGGGATAGCTTTCTTTAGCATTGATATTTTGAAAGACATGATTGTTTGTTGGGATGCCTGAGTATTGATGTCTTTATGTCAAATTATAGACTATTGCTTTGAATCACTTATGTCTTAATATTCATGCCATGATTATATATATAATCAAGTTTATGCTAGGTAGCATTCCACATCAAAAATTATCTTTTTTATCACTTACCTACTCGAGGATGAGCAGGAATTAAGCTTGGGGATGCTGATACGTGTCCGTCGTATCTATAATTTTTGATTGTTTCATGTCAATATTATACAACTTTCACATATTTTTGGCAGCTTTTTATATAATTTATTGGACTAACCTTTTGATCCAGTGCCCAGTGCCAGTTCCTGTTTGTTACATGTTTTTTTTATTTCACAGAAAAACCATATCAAACGAAGTCCAAATGCGATAAAAAATTATGGAGAATTATTTTGGAATATTTATGATTTTTGGGAGGTGGAATCGACGCAAATGGGGGCCCACAATGACCACAACCCACCAGGGCGCTCCGGGCACCCCTGGGGCGCCCAGGTATCTTGTGCCCTCCTCGAACATCAGTTGGGGCCCTTCTTCTGGCGCAAAAAATATAATTTATGGAAAAAATCGTATAAAAATTTCAGCGCAATCGGAGTTCCGGATCTTCGGGAATTTATGAAACCATGAAGGGCCAGATCCGGGAAGCGCGAAACAGAAGAGAACAGAGAGGGAGATCCAATCTCGGAGGTGGACCAGAGGGGGAACCCTCCTCCCATCTAGGGGGGAGGCCAAGGAAGAAGAAGAAGAAGGAGGGGGGCCTCTCCCCATCTCTCCTAGGGGGACAAGGATCGTGACGGTGATCTACATCAACAATCTTGCTACCGTCAACACCAACTCTCTCCCCCTCTATGCAGCGGTGTAACACCCATTCTCCCTGCTGTAATCTCTACTTAAACATGGTGCTCAACTCCATATATTATTTACCAATGATATTTGGCTATCCTATGATGTTTGAGTAGATTTGTTTTGTCCTGTGGGTTAATCGTGATCTTGGTTGGTATGATTGCATATTTTATTTATGGTGCTGTCCTACGATGCCCTCCATCTCGCGCAAAAATGTGAGGGCCCCCCGCTGTAGGGTGTTGCAATACGTTCATGATTCGCTTATGGTGGGTTGCGAGAGTAATAGAAGGTTAAACCCGAGTAGTTGGGTTGTTGCGTATGGGATAAAGAGGACTTGATACTTAGTGCTATGTTTGGGTTTCATGGCCTTAATGATCTTTAGTAGTTGCGGATGCTTGCTAGGGGTCCAATCATAAGTGCATATGATCCAAGTAGAGAAAGTATGTTAGCTCATGCCTCTCCCTCATATAGAATTACAAGAATGATTACCTGTACTTGTTATCAATTGCCGAGGGACAAATGACTTTCTTGTTGACAAAAGCTATCCACTTTTATTACCTTGCAATTTATTCATAGTTTTATTCTTGCAAAGTACTCGTAGTTTTATTTTTGCAAAATAGTTTCATACTTGTTTTAGGTAAAGCAAACGTTAAGTGTGCGTAGAGTGTATCGGTGGTCGATAGAACTTAAGAGAATATTTGTTCTACCTTTAGCTCCTCGTTCGGTTCGACACTCTTATTTATCGAAGAAAGATACAAACGATCCCCTATACTTGTGGATTATCACTCCTCAACCTTCGTCCATCACGTGCCATCACCAACAATACCCCCTTTTTCATGTTGCATGGCATAACCCCCACGTACGACCATTTGCGTACTTTTGGGTGCCCCTATTACCCTAACCTATACGCCACCACGCCCCACAAATTAGCCCCGCAGTCCCGACGTTGCGTCCTCCTCGGTCTCCCTCGTGAGCACAAATGCTATCGTTGCCTCGACCTCGATACATGGCAAGTCATCACTTCCCGGCATGTCATTTTTGACAAGAGCGTTTTTCCATACACCAATGCCATACCGGCCTCCCGTGCCACAAACAATCCCGTGAACAGATCCCCACACCCGATCCTCCTCGGTTACCCCCCACCCAACCCGATCGCACCCGTCGGCGCATCTACCTCGTACGCCACAACCAATCCAA
>NC_041388.1:128919913-128929978 GCF_002162155.2 Triticum dicoccoides | reverse complement strand
TCCGGGATCGCCGCCTGCCAGCTCTGCTAGCGCATCAGCCGCTGGATCAACGCCCACTACTCTCCCTCCACCCGTGGATCCCCAACCACCAATCACGTGCCCTCTCCCAGCCCGTTGTCGGCCACCACTCGCGACACCGACCCCCCGGCCATTTCATGCTTGCCACTTGTCCGCCCGCTACCGCCTCGCGTCATACCAATTATGCCTCGTCGTAACGCCCACGCCATGCAGACTCGCAGCCAGTCCGGCTTTCAGCAACCTAAAAATCTCTCCTCCCCACATTCTCTCACAGCCATGGCCACCAGCACCTCCATCTCACCCATCCCTTCCAACTACAAGCAGTCTCTCAAAGATCCGTACTGGTACGCCGCCATGTGTGATGAGTATCGTGCTTTGTTGCAAAACAATACGTGGTCTCTTATTGCTCGTCCTGTAGGTGTTCATACGGTGACCGGGAAGTGGGTCTTCCGCCACAAGCTGCACCCCGACGGCACTCTAGCCCGTTACAAGGCAAGATAGGTGCTCCAAGGATTCACTCAACGGCCTGGCATTAACTTTGGTGAGACCTTCAGTCCGGTGGTCAAGCCAGCAACGATCCGGGTCGTCCTCAGCCTCACCGTGTCGTCGAGCTGGCTCGTTCACCAACTGGAGGTGAAGAACGCCTTCTTGCATGACGAGCTCGACACCACCGTCTACAGCCAGCAACCTTCGGGGTTTGTCGACGCCGATCGGCCCACACACATCTGCCATCTCCGCAAGTCGCTCTACGGACTCCGACAGGCCCCGTGGGCGAGGTTCCAACACTTCCACACCTTCATTCTTTCGCCCGGCTTCCATGCGTCCAAGTGCGACTCCTCGCTTTTCATACTCCAAAGCGCCGCCGGCACGACATATCTATTGTTTTACGTCGATGACATACTACTCACAGCCAGCTCCGCCCACCTGCTATGCTCCACCATCGCCACTCTGCACGCTGAGTTCACCATGACCGACCTTGGTGAGCTGCACCACTTTCTCGGCATCACCACGCATCGCACCGCCACCAGTCTCTTCCTCTCGCAGCAGCAGTACGCCCTTGAGATACTCGACCGCGCCGCCATGCTCAACTGCAAGCCTGGCGCCACGCCAGCCGACACCAAAAGCAAGCTCTCATCGCTCGTCGGGGCTCCTGTCTCCGATCCCGCGTTGTACGGGAGCTTGGCCGACACCCTGCAATATTTGACATTGTGTAGCGACCTGACCCGAATGGATCAAGTCTCTGTGCTTAAGTGTCATCCCTGGATCGGTATGCTGACACATACAGTACTCGAAGGATTTATAACAGAGGTAAATCACATGTATAAAGTAACGTAAATACTATTACCTCAATCCATATAGCGGAAGCAACAAGGTTGTGGATTCCCATCAACACCAACGGCAAAGTTGAGTGTAGAAATCGTAACCCTAACGTATCACTTACTCGTCGTAAGAAACCTGCAACATGAGACGTTGCAGCCCGAAACGGGTCAGTACATTGAATGTACTGGCAAATTCACACCATAGAGAATGATGAATAAAGTCTATCACTACATGCATATTTGGCTGGTGGAAAAGCTCTATGGTTATAAGGTTTTTGCGTAAAGCCAATTTTTCCCTACTGCAAAGGAATAAATTTATTTAACTATCATGGAGGTTGTTGAACATTGAGAATGGTTGACAGCATTCTCAATCCCAATTAAGTAACATCATTAAAACCCAACAATATTAATTTTAGAGTAACATGTTGAGATTCACATGAAAATCCAGGTACTAGATACTCAAGATGTCCATAACCGGGGACACGGCTAACCATGATTAGTTTATTACACTCTGCAGTGGTTTGCGCACTTTCCCCACAAGACTCGATCGCCTCCGTTTGGTTTCTCGCACTACATGGTGTTTGAGAAGACGGATGACCGAGACATAGTCTTTCAGAAGCGCTAGCACCTTACGATCGGGTAGACCGTACCACCTACATCCCCTACATCTGCTAGTCTCCCACTATAAGAGTTCGCACAACTTAGTCAACTATGCCAGAGCCCATAATGGCTTGTGGCTGCACACGGAAGTTTCTAGTATGAATAATCTCATGATCCCTTTGAGCCTGGGTGGCGGTCCAAAGAAAACAGGCAAGTCCTGGTAACCCCAGGTGTCTCAATCCACCCAGATGTGTGTTAGGTTGCCACCTTAGATAAACCCTTAATTTTTCAATCTCACATCTGTCATGGATTTCACTCACCCAATCCACGTCTACTAGCATAGCATGGCATAATAAGCAAACGTAGAAGTAACTCCCAAAGGTTTGATAATAAACAGGTAATAGGTACTACCTCATCTACTTCCCATCCCACAATTTAATTAGATCCTAATCATGCAATGTGTGAGGATTGATCTAATCCAATAAAACTGGGTTGTAGAAAAGGTATGATCAAAGTGTGAACTTGCCTGCAATGTTGATGAAGATGATTCACACTCAAAACTCTTGATAGTTCTACTCGTCACACTCCGGTCAATCTATCGTAAGCAAACAATAGTAACCACACATAAGCAATCACTCAAAAGATCGGGAAGAACAAAGAAGTTGATTCGGAAAACATCAAAACCAAGCAAATAGCTCTTGCAACATAAAACAATTTCTAACAGTACCAACATTATGTGAATTTGGCCTTATTAGAATGTTTAGGTCAAGAGCTTCGATTTGTAAAAAGAATCAACTCAAATGGAGTTACGGATAAAAAGATATGATCAAAAGAAGTTTGAATTCAAATCTGACCTAATTCAAATTTTAAAATTTTCAAAAACATGTTTGGGTTGGATTACTGGATAGAGGAGATCATAACGAAGACGTGGGCATTGGTTTCGTTGGATTTGGACTAACGAGTAAAAAGTTATAGTCGTTTGAAGTACAGGGACTATTCTATAAATAAAGTATTCACAACTAGGTCCCTGGCCGAAAATAACAAAAAAAAGACTAAAAGGCGAACGTTCACTTATACGGTCTAAACAGTGGACGTTCGCTGTTTAGTAAAACCTAAAAAAACAGATCTAGTCTAGGTTTTTTTTAAACCGAACTGAAAATAAAACCGAGGCGGGTTACGGCTTATACCGGTTCACCCAAAAGAACCGGCGATGACGGTGGTTACTCCGGCGATCTCCGGCGAGGCGGCGCGGGGCTCCGGCGGCGGCTCCGGTGGCGTGGGGCGGCGCAGCGTGGGCAGCGGCGTCGGGAGCGGCGAGCGGCGCGGCAGCAGCGAGCGGCGCGGCAGGTGGAGGGCGGCGGCGACAAGGTGCGGCCAGGGCGGCGGAGATGCGATGGCGGCGGCGTGAGATGCGGCGAGGGACGGCGTGGAGAGAGAGGCGGCGGCGGCGGCCTATTTATTTGGGGCGGGGCGGAGCGCCTTGGGCTAGGGGGCAGCGGTGCCCGACCTTGGCACGGACGCCGAGGTCGGTGGCGGCAGTCGTGGCGGCGGGGGTCTCCCGCTTGGGTGGAGGGAGGCGGTGCGGCTGGGCTGGGCTTGGCCTGGCAGGGAGCTGGGCGGCCCAGTCGGGGAATTTTTTTAAAGAATTTTTTTTTCTAGACAAACAAAACAAATAAAAACATTATATAGGCATATAATATATCAAAATTTTCAGAAAAATATTTTCTACGACATGAACATTTTCCTAGCATTATATAAAATACACACAAATTCTAATAATTCAAAGAGTGCTACTGGTCTATTAAAATCCAACTAAAATCATTTTAAAAATACCAAAATGATTTCAAATTAATTTTTCTCCAATTTTCTAATGTAGGGAATCATGTTACCCTAATTTCCATATATTTTATTTTTTGGAGAAAAATAATTTGAATAAAACTCAAATAACTCCAAATTGAAAATAAATTCAAAAGAACTTTGAATTTAATTCTTTGAAACTCCCAACTCATATTTCATATAATTTGAAGAAGTCATTTTATCTTCTCTCATGAAAATCATTGAGTTGCATGAAGTTCCAGAATCGGAAATATTTTCAAATGAAATTCAAATATTTTCAACACCCCTTGTCATTTAAATAAATGGAAGAAGTCATGTCATCTTCTCTCCGGGGTTTTGTGTTTGAAAAGAATTTGAATTCATGGAGATCAGAAAGCAAATATGAAAGTTTGGGAAAGTCCTTTTATTCCCTCTCATTTAACTTTCAAAGATTTTCGAATTCACTCACTTTCAGTCAATCAATCAAACAATCAATCAAATCTATCTATTTATTATAACATTCCAAAATTTAGAATTTTGGGATGTTACAAACCTACCACCCTTAAAATGAATCTCGTCCTCGAGATTCGGAGAGGCTAGCAAGGAAAAGGTTAGGGTTTGGGGGTCTCCTCAAAATCCATCGATCATCAAAGGGGTCTGGGGTGCTACCACCCTTAGAAACGTTGTTACGGTCCCATCAATACTCATATACTCCATCCTTATTTTTGACAGGGCCGGTCTTCTCAGATCCTCGGAAAATTCCTTCTCTGGCTCTTCCGGTAGTGGCATAACCTTTTCCTCAATTCTTCTGTCCTTTCCTCTTGGTAAGGTTATTCCGAGATTGGGTCTTCTTAGCTGACGGGTCTGGCGCCAAATCTAAACAACTATCGATATCTCATGGTGGTCAACAATTTATGGTTTCTCCTGCAGGAAATGGGTCTGGGTTGATCCTCACCGTATAACCTACGGTTGGTAAAGCTGCCTTATACAAGGGAAAAATACCTATACCATTCTAAGGCTTAAACAAGGTTTTGATCGTCGTCTCTCCACTATAGGTAAGTCACTCAAATTTACCATCCCATATAGCAAGGCGAATAATAAGAGTAAGTCGGTATGGTGATCAATCCACCCCGCACCCAAATCATTACCCTGTATATGCTTTAGTGAATCTCGCATTCTAACACTCGGTCATCCTCACAAGCATTGCAGAATTTCTCTCGTCGACGAACCAAGTTCGGAATAATCCATTGATCCTGCAAGCCAGACAAACATCTATCGTTCCTTCACAACTCTCAGGTTTTGCGTAAACTCCTATAAAATCGTCTGTCGATAAGGGCATATCCACTTATAGGGTTTTTCCTTTAGCAAGAGTGTGCTTGCTTCTTGGCAGGTCCTGGGCCTGTGGGTTATGGCCCATCTCATCACTTGTAGTCCTTGAACTTATCATCGGGCAACTGATCATTGTTCCAACTTCCTAGTATTCTTAAATCCATCCAATTGTACTGTCTTCCTTCCTTCTATTGGCACCAAACCAAGACGTGTTTACTCAGACTCATCATGGAGTTTCCATTGCACCATGTTACCAACATCATACCTCCTTTATATCCAATAGTACTTCATCTCTTCATCCTCGTGGGATTTCACACATACCGAGGTAAAAACTTATACTTATGAAGTCCATACTCTACTTCGTGGAACATCATTATCCTTTCCAGGGTCAAGCGTCCTTACAAGGGAATATTGGCCATCTCTGCATGGCACTTCTTCAACTGGGAAACGTGAAACACATCTTGAACTCCTGACAGTCCTTCGGGTAACTCAAACTTGTAGGCCACTTCTCTCATACGCTCCAAAACTCGGTATGGTCCTACAAATCTCGGGGCTAACTTTTACCTTAACTCCAATTCGTTTAACTCCTCGCAGAGGGAACACATGAAGACATGCTCTGTCTCCAATTTCATAGACTACCTCCTTGAGTTTTTGAGTCTACATAACTCTTCTGTCTGGACTGAGCTACCTTCAGTCTATCTCGAATCAACTTAACATTCTCTTCTGACTCCTTGATCACATTTGGTCCAAACAACTGACGGTCTCCAACTTCATCCCACATACTCTTGGGGCATCACACATATCGAGACAAAACTCATATTCATTTTTGTCCGAATCCACTCAGTGGAGTATCCTTATCTTTTCCAGGGGTCAATGGTTCTTACAGGGTACTACCACCCTTAAAATGCACAAATCTTCCATAGAACATATTTCTCATATCCTCAGAATGGCCAAAATCCTTCTTCATAGAGTAACAACTCATAAAATCCATATCAATACCAACGATGCTAACTTTATTCATTCTCAAATGATTATCTCTCGCTTCTCCATTACATGTCTCAACTCAACACCTCAATATAAAAGAAAAATGTTCGCACTTTACTACTCCATTTCTTTTGTTGCAAACTCAACTATCTAGCACAAGTTTCCTTCTCCTTGGGGCATTCTCTGGCAAAGTGCCCTGCTCCATTACCACTAAAACATATTACTTCTGACAAGTATCGAGGTTTCCTTTTTTTTGGGCAATTTTTGAGGTAGTGCCCTGACTCCTTGCACCTGTAACAGGTGATATGACTCAGATTCTTCCTGGAATCCAATCTGCTTCTCTTCCTGGACTTCTTCATGCCAATCATGGCTTCTATTTCTTGTGGGTCATATTCTACTTCCTCCGTCGAGAATTCTACTAGATCCCCATTCAAACAATTTTGGGAGATGTGTCCTTCTTCTCCACATGAATAGCATGACTTGGTGCAGGGTTTAATTGGTTCTTCTTTGGGTGTGTCCTCCACATCTTCCTTCATCACAGGTTCTTCTAAACTTTCCATAAGGGCTCCTTTCATTACTTCTTTATTCTGTTGTACGGTCCTTCGTACCATGGGGTAAATGTGACACTGAGTAGGATAGTGGGTAGTCCCTTCACACAAGAAACAAGTAATCTGCCTAGTTGGGCATTCTTCAACTGGGTGACTTCCTTTGCAATTAGGGCATTCATCCTTGTGTTCTTTATGGGTGTGTCCTATTTCTCCACAAATCTTGCATGCACATGGTTTCTTCATATCCTTTCCATAAGGCTTCAACTTATGGGACACAAACCGAGACTTTAGCAAAGTCAACTTAAAATCTTTCCAAGTGGTTACTCCTTGCCATCCATTGATGGTTTGGTACATCCTCCACCAAGTAGCGGCACCTCTTTCAAAGCATTGAAGAGCATGCTGGGTCATATCCTTTTCGACTGTAGGGTTATTCTCCATGTGATCCTCCATGTTCTGAATCCATCGGTCTGTCTCCAACTGACCCATCGGTCCAGAAAATACAAGCTCATCTCCATTCATCCGCTATTGGGTCCATGGGTTTTGGGGTGAGATAAGAGAGATAGAGAGGGATACACACAATACAAACAAAAGTTTTGAAAAGACAGATTTTATTGTGGCTGTCGAAAAAAATCATCACACAAATGACAGCTCACAAACGTCGCATCTAACGTAGGTATAAAACCGGGTTTTGGTCTTCTAAAGGTCAATAAATCTTCAATGTCTCCAAATTCTTCAAGCCTTGTTCATGCCTCCAATGGCTTCTTCCAATCATGCTTGTCTTTCTCAAGTTCCTTTGCTAGATCAATCTCTGTTGACGTGAAATCTCTCGTGACATCCTTTAATATTCTGGAGTTGTATTTTAAACTTCTGAGTTTCAACATCCTTGGCATGAACCATGGTCTAGTTCCTGACGAATCTCCGGTTTCTCGAGGTTTTGCTCCTCCAGCTTGGCAACTTCAACTTCTGGGTCCTAAGTTCTTCACGAAATGCTCCCTGTCAAAATACGGCTTCATGTAGCTCCATCTTAACTTCTTGATGTACTACTCCAGATCCTGGTGATAGACCGGCTAAGGTTAAAACTTCATCTTACTAATAGGTGCTCCATCAGCCTTCTTCCATCAGATCCATTCTGATGAAATGCATCCTTAACTCAGCACGGTGACCACAGTATCAATGGTGATGACATCACGGATAACCGTGTTTCAGCCCTTGTCATTGCCATGAGCTATCTTGCCAGTTGATATCTCCTTCCTTAGGGTTTTTCTTGACAAAACTTTGAGGTTTTTAACTCTCCATGCTTGGTCTTTCTCCAATACACCTTGATCTCGGGTATTGACAACTTCCATAGTCTGCCAAGTTCCATAAGGGTAGCCTTCCTAGGTCATATAAATCCGGGAATTCTTGAGAGCCTCCAATTCTCCTAGTCTTCAGAGTCTTCAACAGCTGTAGTTTCCATTATCATAATGTATAGTAAAATCATCTTCATTCTGAATGGTCTTACTGGTCTGATATCATGTACTTCTTGGAGTGGTCTCATCAGTCGAATCTTCGAGTGGTCAAAAGGGGAAAGGGGTATAGTCTCACTAAAATAACATAAATACTATTACCTCAATCCATATAGCGGAAGCAACAAGGTTGTGGATTCCCATCAACACCAACGGCAAAGTTGAGTGTAAAAATCGTAACCCTAACGTATCACTTACTCGTCGTAAGAAACCTGCAACATGAGACGTTGCAGCCCGAAACGGGTCAGTACATTGAATGTACTGGAAAATTCACACCATAGAGAATGATGAATAAAGTCTATCACTACATGCATATTTGGCTGGTGGAAAAGCTCTATGGTTATAAGGTTTTTGCGTAAAGCCAATTTTTCCCTACTGCAAAGGAATAAATTTATTTAACTATCATGGTGGTTGTTGAACATTGAGAATGGTTGACAGCATTCTCAATCCCAATTAAGTAACATCATTAAAACCCAACAATATTAATTTTAGAGTAACATGTTGAGATTCACATGAAAATCCAGGTACTAGATACTCAAGATGTCCATAACCGGGGACACGGCTAACCATGATTAGTTTATTACACTCTGCAGAGGTTTGCGCACTTTCCCCACAAGACTCGATCGCCTCCGTTTGGTTTCTCGCACTACATGGTGTTTGAGAAGACGGATGACCGAGACATAGTCTTTCAGAAGCGCTAGCACCTTACGATCGGGTAGACCGTACCACCTACATCCCCTACATCTGCTAGTCTACCACTGTAAGAGTTCGCACAACTTAGTCAACTATGCCAGAGCCCATAATGGCTTGTGGCTGCACACGGAAGTTTCTAGTATGAATAATCTCATGATCCCTTTGAGCCTGGGTGGCGGTCCAAAGAAAACAGGCAAGTCCTGGTAACCCCAGGTGCCTCAATCCACCCAGATGTGTGTTAGATTGCCACCTTAGATAAACCCTTAATTTTTCAATCTCACATCTGTCATGGATTTCACTCACCAGATCCACGTCTACTAGCATAGCATGGCATAATAAGCAAACGTAGAAGTAACTCCCAAAGGTTTGATAATAAACAGGTAATAGGTACTACCTCATCTACTTCCCATCCCACAATTTAATTAGATCCTAATCATGCAATGTGTGAGGATTGATCTAATGCAATAAAACTGGGTTGTAGAAAAGGTATGATCAAAGTGTGAACTTGCCTGCAATGTTGATGAAGATGATTCGCACTCAAAACTCTTGATAGTTCTACTCGTCACACTCCGGTCAATCTATCGTAAGCAAACAATAGTAACCACACATAAGATATCACTCAAAAGATCGGGAAGAACGAAGAAGTCGATTCAGAAAACATCAAAACCAAGCAAATAGCTCTTGCAACATAAAACAATTTCTAACAGTACCAAAATTATGTGAATTTGGCCTTATTAGAATGTTTAGGTCAAGAGCTTCGATTTGCAAAAAGAATCAACTCAAACGGAGTTACGGATAAAAAGATATGATCAAAAGAAGTTTGAATTCAAATCTGACCTAATTCAAATTTTAAAATTTTCAAAAACATGTTTGGGTTGGATTACTGGATAGAGGAGATCATAAGGAAGACGTGGGCGTTGGTTTCGTTGGATTTGGACTAACGAGTAAAAAGTTATAGTCGTTTGAAGTACAGGGACTATTCTGTAAATAAAGTATTCACAACTAGGTCCCTGGCCGAAAATAACAAAAAAAAAGACTAAAAGGCGAACGTTCACTTATACGGTCTAAACAGTGGACGTTCGTTGTTTAGTAAAACCTAAAAAAACAGATCTAGTCTAGGTTTTTTTTAAACCGAACTTAAAATAAAACCGAGGCGGGTTACGGCTTATACCGGTTCACCCAAAAGAACCGGCGATGACGGTGGTTACTCCGGCGATCTCCAGCGAGGCGGC
The DNA here is from genome assembly GCF_002162155.2 of Triticum dicoccoides. Taxonomy (NCBI): domain Eukaryota; kingdom Viridiplantae; phylum Streptophyta; class Magnoliopsida; order Poales; family Poaceae; genus Triticum; species Triticum dicoccoides. Next base: position 128,919,935 of record NC_041388.1, on the reverse strand, counting down.
GCGGGCCTCCGGCGGCGGCTCC
>NC_041388.1:128889033-128919422 GCF_002162155.2 Triticum dicoccoides | reverse complement strand
ATGCGATGGCGGCGGCGCGAGATGCGGCGCGGGGCGGCGTGGAGAGAGAGGCGGCGGCGGCGGCCTATTTATTTGGGGCGGGGCGGAGCGCCTTGGGCGAGGGGGCAGCGGTGCCCGACCTTGGCACGGACGCCGAGGTCGGTGGTGGCAGTCGTGGCGGCGGGGGTCTCCCGCTTGGGTGGAGGGAGGCGGTGCGGCTGGGCTGGGCTTGGCCTGGCAGGGAGCTGGGCCGGCCCAGTCGGGGAATTTTTTTTTAAAGAATTTTTTTTCCTGACAAACAAAACAAATAAAAACATTATATAGGCATATAATATATCAAATTTTTCAGAAAAAGATTTTCTACGACATAAACATTTTCCTAGCATTAGATAAAATACACACAAATTCTAATAATTCAAAGAGTGCTACTGGTCTATTAAAATCCAACTAAAATCATTTTAAAAATACCAAAATGATTTCAAATTAATTTTTCTTCAATTTTCTAATGTAGGGAATCATGTTACCCTAATTTTCATATATTTTATTTTTGGAGAAAAATAATTTGAATAAAACTCAAATAACTCCAAATTGAAAATAAATTCAAAAGAACTTTGAATTTAATTCTTTGAAACTCCCAACTCATATTTCATATAATTTGAAGAAGTCATTTTATCTTCTCTCATGAAAATCATTGAGTTGCATAAAGTTCCAGAATCGAAAATATTTTCAAATGAAATTCAAATATTTTCAACACCCCTTGTCATTTAAATAAATGGAAGAAGTCATGTCATCTTCTCTCCGGGGTTTTGTGTTTGAAAAGAATTTGAATTCATGGAGATCAGAAAGCAAATATGAAAGTTTGGGAAAGTCCTTTTATTCCCTCTCATTTAACTTTCAAAGATTTTCGAATTCACTCACTTTCAGTCAATCAATCAAACAATCAATCAAATCTATCTATTTATTATAACATTCCAAAATTCAGAATTTTGGGATGTTACACATTGACGCGGCCGGACCTTGCTTACGCCATCCAGCAACTGTGCCTGTTAATGCATGACCCGCACGAGGCGCACCTCACTCTCGTCAAGCGCGTTCTATGATACGTGTGCGGCTCTGCTCACCTCGGGCTTCATCTACGGCGCAGCAGCGACACCAACCTCGTGGCCTACTCCGACGCCGACTGGGCGGGATGCCCGAACACGCGATGCTCCATGTCAGGCTTCTGCGTCTTCCTCAACGACAATCTCATCTCTTGGTCATCCAAGAGGCAGCACACGGTGTCGCGCTCCAGCGCAGAGGTGGGGTGTCGCACACCTGTTGGCTCCGACAGCTTCTCCATGAGCTGCATCGACCGCCGGCGAGCATGACGATCATCTACTGCGATAACGTCAGCGCCATGTACCTCTCCTCCAACCCAGTGCAACACCAGCGCACCAAGCACGTGGAGATCGACCTCCACTTCGTCTGCGAGCGCGTGTCCTTCGGCGACGTGCACGTACTCCAGGTGCCCTCGACATCCCAGTTCGCCGACATCTTCACCAAAGGGTTGCCGACGGCTATCTTCACCGAGTTCCGATCCAGTCTCAACATTGTCGAAGACCCTGCTGCAGCTGCGGGGAGCTGTTGGAAGTCTTCCTCCACTCATGACGCTGACTCGGGCACGTCCGCACGCCCACGGCCAACACGGTGATCGTGGTCACGTAGAGCTAGGCCACCATCCACTCTCTCTATTGTACACTCCTGTATACAAAGGGCCAGACCGACCCTATGATCAATAGTTATGCGGTGAATCCTATCATTCTTCTCGATGAAATTGCCAGCTTTGTTGAATTCTCTAACTAGTTTGGTAGTACCTGGGAAGGTACTGTCAGTCCTATCTGTACATGATGTGAAGTCGATTGTGAGTTCCAGTTTGGCTGTCTGGAACCTTGGCGTCGTCTAACCTAGATCAACGTCTATCTGGGATCTGGTGTTGAGTCGTAGCATCGATCGTGGATGTGTACACGTGTGCGCACCATGACACGTGCCTCCGCCCGGAACAGACAGCTGCCACCGTGGCTTGGCATCTCTCCTTCTTCAGTGCTTCCACCGCTCAGCGCCAGTACAAAATCAACCAGCACCCATGCAGTCAGTCACCGTTCTGCCCCACGTTATCCAGAGCACCGATCGTCCTTCAGAGCATCGATCCGAGCACCGTAGTGAACCCGCACGAGAAGATGCACGCCAGGGACGTGGGGAAAGTGGCCCGAGGGGAGCAGGCGCCGAGGCCGCCGCACGAGCCCGGCAGCGTAGCCGACTCGCCGCCGCCGCCTACGTCGAGCTGCGCACTGCGCCCTGCGACTTCCGGTTCCCGACCCAGAACCAGACGCGCCACTGCTGCGTGCGCTACCTCGAGTACCACCGGTGCATGAAGGTCAAGGAGGGTGACACGTCGGAGTGCGGCAAGTTCCAGCGCTACTACAGATCTCTCTGCCCCACGGATTGGGTAAGCAGGTTCATTCAGGTTCCGGTGCATAATACTATGCTGCTTCTTCTGCCTCGGGTCTCCATCGTCGTCGGCTGTTAAGAGGGAGTGTGATTTGCTTTGCAGGTTGTGGAGTGGAACGGGAATCTAATCTGCTGTATCATCTTAGGGAGCGAGTGACGACATGTCATTTCGATGTACCAGTAGTTACATAAGCACAGAGACAGCGGTCTGAATCTATGTTGTTGGCCCCTCTCCTTAAAATGCTTCCAGCTGGTAGTGTTTGCCATCTCAAGTTGATTCTTCACAAATACATTTTCCAGCTCCAAGTTTCTTCATGTCACAGCAATTGAGGTCCCTAACCTCAATTTTGGCTACGGTCTCCATTTATCAGATAGCTTCAATGGACACTAGAAGCATACGCGCGCCTTGCTGCGCCGCTTAAACTGCTACGGTGTCCAAGTCTGAAAAATATTAAACTGCTACTGTGTCAAGTCTGAAAAATATGCCTTGAATGCTACCATGAGCTATCCATCTCACTCTTTTTTAACCGAAATACTGCTTATAAATGTGTACTGGGAATTGTCGTAGCACTTGCTCTTACCTCGAGTTAACATCCAGACAATTGAAATAGATCGGATAATTGTCTAGTTGTGGAAGAGAAGTTCATATCAGTCCTAGGCACAAAGCATTTGACCAGCAGTGACCCTTTCTCCTTTCTGAGATGGATATCATCTCTCACAACCAAGCATTGGGCAATTCAAATGCCATGCAATAGAACGACACCAGATCGTTTAAATACTGAATGAGAAGTACCTTTTGTATTACATATACTAGAACGTATGAATAGCAACCACCTCTCGCAAACCGTACTTGATAAATGGTAGAGGAACAAAATTTCCAAAACAATAAAATTGAGAAAAGCAAATGATTAATTAATCTGCTAAAACTTAGGATGAATAAGAACTAAGAAACACGGATACATGGTAATACGGGTTTTTTCTCAAAAGCAGCCATACGGGGACGTTAAGTATATATAGAACAAATAACAATATGCCATCTAATAAAGAGAAAAATAATAATGGGATGCAATTATACTGCCCCCTTTGTTGTCTCCCTGCCTGTCAATGGTTGAGTTGAATGAATCTAAATCTCCTCATACTGAGATCTTTGCAACATGCAAATACATACTATGCTAATATTGGAAATTGTGACAAACATAAACCTTCACTTCACCCGTGGAGGATTGGCTGCTGCCCCAGATATCATGCCCCTGGCCAACAAAAAGACAGCGACACCAGCAGCAAGAAGGAAAGACCCAAACACAAAGCGGCATCCACAGCAGGCGGAAGTTAAGCAAGAACTCGAGCACAAAGCGGCATCCACAGCAGGCGGAAGTTAAGCAAGAACCCCAAGCAGCAAAGGCACTCCGACAGCCGACAGCAATAGTTCAGCAGCAAAAAACTAATCAGAAAGAGGTGAGGGTGAGGTGATTTGTTTCTAAATATCGTTATCTTGGTCAGTATTTAACAATCTGGCATTCTGTTTCGGAAGTGTATGGACAGGGAAAGCTCAGTACAGTGTTGACTTGCAGTGAAAGTGGATGGATGGTTTTTTGGTTCCATGAGGATGAACAATTCCTGCATGTTGTTTTGATTGGTCCTAGTCCATAAAGATATGGTGTAGATTATCACAAAGTTATCCATTTAACATTTAATTAACATTTTTCAATAATCTCAATCCAGTTTAGTGTAGTTTCTGTGAGATTTCAGTTCTGCGTAAAAATGCAGTTATATATGCAGTTTACCTGTATTCTTGCATCTCCAGACCAACTTCTGAGCAAGGGGCTTGAACAAACTGGGTGCACATACTTGCATATTTTGACTGACTCCTGAAAAAGCAAGGATATATTACTCAATCTATGTGTATTGTAACTGCAATATGATGCTTGGTCACATGAATGCATGCTTTGCTAAGTCTTCTAATTTCTGTGGTATGGTGTTCAGGTTTTTGGGGCCAAATTGCTACATATAGCATGCATTGCTAAATCTTGTAGCTTAATAGTTGGGACAAATTTTTGCTGCTGCTAGCTTGAATGCTTGACCATTTTGAAACCGTAATAAATCCATAGGAAACTCAAGAAGGGTTGTCTATAGGAAATTAATAGACATGACCATCTAACAATTACAATTTAGCTTGAAATAAAATGATTATCAGTACATAATCTGATTCCTAACCTTGTAATAACTCAAAATAATGCTGATTTGGAATGAGAAGCTTGTTTATTTCCCATTGCAGATCAATGTACTAAATTTGCATGTGATTCTACAAAGGACAAACTTTATCAAGCACATAATCTGTTTCCCACTCACATTTTCCTGGAGTACTCATATTGGTGATGCGGCAGGTATGAATTTTGTACTACTGCAAAAATCAAATCTGAATGAGGTGGGCGCTATGTTACCTGCTCAAGCTTCCTTTGCCTGGAGCAACTAACGGCAGAAAGTTGCGTTGGGGGAAGAGATAGGGGAGGAATGAGTTGAAGGCGTACCTTGCTGCCACGAGGTGAGCTGTTTGGGAGCTTCAGCACCAGACGAGATGGCGTCACCCGTGCTCCCTTCTAGGGGCCGCTAGATAGAAGGGCCCAGCAGAACCGAAGGAAATCACCGCCGCCAAGCAGAACCGAACGAAAGTCCCGACACCAATTGTAGGCTGGCAACACAAGCGCTCCACGCAGCAGAGCAAAGAACAGCGCAGGCATGCAGCGACCAACATCCACGGTGGGTCAACGCCCCCTGTGGTTTGTGCATGAAGCGTTCAACTGAGTCACTCATGTTAAGTGAATATGGAGAGAAATATTAAGATAACAAAATATTGTAGTTCTGATTGAATAAGAATTCCAGTTGCTACTTGTATAAGTGTAGGGTTGAACATATTTTAATGGCAAAATGTTCCACTGTTTGCTTGAACGTTATGACTAAATAAGTGTTCTGGTAAGCTTTGAGCATTTGCAGAATTGAACAGAAGAACAACATATGCAGAATTATGAACAAAGCTGAACAAAGCTGAACAAAACTGAACTGAATTCCACTTGTTGCTCCTAACACTTAACTAAATGGCACACAAGACTGAACTTGAACTGAACTAAATGACAATTATTGCCCAGAATTGACTAAACTGAATGGCACCCAAAATTAAACTTGAACTAACCTAAATGGCAACTATTGCCTGGAGTTGAGTTGAAATACTTGTTTACACTCTCACTTGAGTTAGAGCACATGTTTTCCAAAAAAGAACAAAAGTATTTCACCACAACCCAGAAAAAATGCCATCTGTGACCAGGCCCTGTAAATAAAAAATAGAAGTACAGTTTTTAGACAGAAATTATGATCTCTAGATTTGTAAACTAACTGAATATGAGTGAATCATTATGACTGAATGAATGCTCCAGTAACCTACAAGTTTCCAGTTTGCACCATGCAAGCAGCGTATTCAACTATGTATGACAAAAAAGCAGGCCACCACTATAGCTTGTACAGATTTTGTAGTTATACGGAAACATCATGTTCTCCGTCTTACTATGAAACTGCACCCCTTGTGAATCAGGCCACTCCAAAATGGTGTCCATAATTTGAATCAAAAATATAATTTTGGGCCACTGAAGTTGGTGTACACGACATAAGACCTAGGTATAAATTTCCATGAGAAGTGATTTCTATTTGGTTCCTGTGATAAGTAATAATCAGAAATAACACTCAACATGAGCTAAGCTAGCCAGGTAAGATTAGTCAACCTAATCCAGTTTCCTACTTAGGCCTTTAAATTATTTCTGCCGAGGGAAGCATGTTCAATTGCCTCTTATTTTTCTTACTCTTAGCTTCATATCAGTCGGCGCTTTTCCATCACCGGTGAACATTAAAAATGAATACAATTGCATGATCACATAGAAGTATAATTAAGTAGCAGCAGCATATACGATCTATAATAATGCAAAGCATAGCCAGACAACCATTCGATGCTGATTACAATCAAAGATGCAACAAAAGGTCAATGGAAATTGTTAATCTGACAAAAGAGTGAAAGCATCATTAATACTGGAAGAAAACTAAATATTATTCCCTCCGATCCAAAATAAGTGTGGCAGTTTTGAACGAACCCGGGCTCAAAACTGCGACACTTACTTTGGATTGGAGGTAGTAGAAAGAAAATATTTTTCTATAAAAAATAGATAGAACATGTCACCTGCAGCTCATACAAAATTAGCAACATCCAAAGACAATCAACTATAATTCAAACTAAATATTTACCCCCAGCCACCAACAAAGGCAAATGAACTGGAAGCACAATGAGGTAAACCATAGGTGTCATACAACCCAAGTAACCAAGTACAGGATAAAGTTCTTCCAAGCCCAATCCCAAGCCCAAGCAAGTAAAAAAGGAGGCAATTTATCCATGAATTCAGACCAAGACAAAAGGAGAATAAAAGGTTCCAAACAGAGCATATAGGCAAACAAAGCATACAGGCCAAGACCCAAACATCAGAAAAACAAAATTGACGACGCGTTGGAAATTACTCTTAACCAAAACTTTTCTATTATTGATTCTCAAGGAAGTTCATCTTACTGTAAGCCTAAATTCTGTAATTCATGAGCAACCCCAATGGACTCAGATAAATCAAGGATGGAGCGATAAAAGACCTGAAGGAAATGGGGCATAATAAAATCCATAGCTCTGGTAAAAGGACGCCCTTCCAAAACAGCAGGTCAGTAGCCAAGCAAGCTCATAAAGTCATAATTCATATGATAAATTCAGGTATGCCACCTGCATCATTCAGTATGGCTATGATGAGAACCATGAATAATGCCGGAAGAACAAACCTGCAACCATAAAAGACAGCAAGATTACTGGTGGTGAAATACTGTCACAATTACCTACTATTGGATTTGCTGTTGCATTCTTACCACTATCCGTATGGTGATGCAAACGGCACAAATTTGCAGCCAAGTAGTACAAATCGTCAGGGCTCTTAGTAGGAAGAAAATAGAGGAACTGCAGCTGAACTTTGCTGTGTAGTTCACCATGCACTGCAAAATGGAGAACACAACGCAGCGGCCAGGCTCTGTGAGCACGATGTTGACGCGGACCTGGCAGCGTCCGTCGTGTCTGACACCGCTTGCCGCAGGTGCCCAACAAAATCCAAACAAAGACAATGAACATTAATGATCGCAGGAAGTGCATAGAAAATCCATAGTTTTGATATATAACTATATAATACAAGATTATTTTTTGCATACAACTGTATCTTATTGCATAGCAGAACTTTTCTATTATTGATTCTGAAGGAATTTATTTACCGTAACATCTTAATATTTTAGAGAGAATTCCTTATTTAACACCGTGTCTAAAATTTATGCCCTATTTGACATTGACAAATAATTTGTTCCCTATCTAACAAGGAGTCTAAATTTTATGCCTTTTATAACACTTATGTCCATTTTAAGCCTAAATGACACCTGAAATGACCATTTTGCCCTCATGTGGTATGTTTGTGTGCGCGTGCCTGTGATGTTGCGTGTGTTTGTGTGCGCGTATGTATGTGCTACTGCTGCATATGTGTGTGTGTGTGCACGCGCGCGTGTGCTGCTGTGTGTGAGTTTGCTACTGCGTGTGTACGTGCATGCTGTTGTGTGCATGCGTGGTGCGTGCAGTGGCGGAGGCAGGAATATTTTTCTGGTGTGGCGGAGTTTATGAAGGAGAAAATCATGTATGATATAATTTTGAAAGAACTTACTACAATACTGGATGTATATTACTTCGCTGTGTGTGTTGCTGCGTGTGTGTGTGTTGTTGATGCGTGCGTGTGTGCTGCTACCTGTGAGTGTGTTGCGTGTGTGTGTGTGTATGTGCTTCGTGTGTGCGTGCTGCTGTGTGTGTGTTGTGTGTGCTACTGCCCTCGCACTGATGTTGCGTGCGTGTGTTATTGCCCCGCACACACACATACCACATGAGGGGCAAAAGGATCTTTTCAGTTGTCATTTAGGCTCAAAATAGACAAAAGTGTTATAAAAGGCATAAAATTTAGACTCGTTGTTACATAAGGAAGAAAAAGTTTTTCAGTGTCAAATAAGGAAACGAAATTTAAGATAGTGTTAAGTAAGGAATTGTTTCAATATTTTAAGGCTTTAACAAAAGAAGAACATATAGTTTAGGAATGAACGGACTACATGAGTATGAGAAACATTTATACCCATTACTATATATTGATAAACTTCATTATCAGTTGTTTGACTTTAATAAACAGCAAGATATATCCAATTCTTGTGCGTCTTTGGAGGTTCCTTAGTTGATCTTGCCATGGTAGGATAAGCACAAATGGCAGCATGAACCTTCTTGTACAGTGCTTCCTTGTCATCGGCCGCAATATTCTTCCTGATGTACTCACTGAAGTGAGATTGGTACTTCTTAGGTTCTGTCGCGCCTACTGATGCATCAGTGGCGGACTGAACTAGTGCAGTCAGTTAGCTGAACTGCAACGCTAGTGTGTGTGTGGGCTTGGGGCCCGTATGTGGTGTGGGCCGGAGGCCATGTAAGGGTAAGCCCAGGAAGGGGCGGCTACTTATGTACGAAACACTAAGGAGAAAGGCGGCGTGTGCAACTCCGTGTCCAGTGGGCAAACATGCCAACTTCAGCCACCACTTGGGAAGATTACACCGTTCTTCGCCAACGCTATCCATCAGCCTGCATCTGGGAAGGAGCTTCATCTCAAGGGGAGGACAATGTCGCGCCTACTGATGCATCAGTGGCGGACTGAACTAGTGCAGTCAGTTAGCTGAACTGCAACGCTAGTGTGTGTGTGGGCTTGGGGCCCGTATGTGGTGTGGGCCGGAGGCCATGTAAGGGTAAGCCCAGGAAGGGGCGGCTACTTATGTACGAAACACTAAGGAGAAAGGCGGCGTGTGATTGATTGAACCTTCTTTCCCCTTCTCTACGTCTCTCACCTACTCTCTTCTCTCTTCCTCATCCCCAATTCCAGATCGAGATCCGTCTGGGCATTACAGGTTCCTCATCAGCTATTGACTGAAATATGGGTAGGGCAGAAGTTAAAACGAGATTCAGTAAGCTGCTTCAGAAATAAGAAGAAAGTACACTTGCTTTAGGATACTTTATATGGGTGAATCGGGCCCAGATATATCTTCCAGAAAGAATTCATGTATACAACAACGACAGCCCTAGGGAATGAAGAAATGGCATTATAATACCACGAGGGCAATGGATCCAACTCACCTTCATGTAGTCAGCAACATGACCTTCATAGATGTATTTGCGGTGAATCTCAGCGCCCGGGTGCTTCTTATCCTTCTTGAAGCCAGCAAATCTCTTGTCACTGTGTGGAATACCAAGACCACCATCCAAAGCTCCCTGCAGTAGCCAACAGACTGAAGAGGGTCTCAAAAGTAAATGGATAAACTATATGCTTCCTAATTCAATAGCTTAGAACCCCCTAAATATAGAATAAAAGAAGCAGACCAACAACAGGCAATAAATGCAGTCCAAGATTAGTCATACTTCAAGTCCATCAGTGAGCCTGCCGCAGAGCGATGGATCAAACAACACTGTAAGTAAGCTATATATTTTTCTTGGCTTTCCATGTGTACCAACTACATCCTTTAAAATGTCTATTATTTAGATTTCTAACCTATCCAGCAAAATTATCAATCGTGCATTCAAGATCTGTAGGTAAACAAAATAAAGGAGACTTTTCACCACAAATCTCATCCAGCCATCACAAACCATAGCATCAGAATAAGAGAACAAAGTTTAACAAAGTGACAAAACAACAGAAAATGAAAGCATTACAACAGCAGCACGCCATGGCAATCCTGAAAAGCAAAGACTTGTCAGTGTGGAAGAGGTATGTAAAACCCTCTCTGCCTGATCTTCCTACTCTTCCTCGCGACTGCAGATGAAAAGAAAAGCAGTTAACTTGAGGTCCAGATCTCAGATTCATACATCCAATTTTTTGCCAAAAAAAGCAAAGTAAAAATCTGAGAACTAAAACCAACTGATACAGCTGCGGGAGCCCAAATAGTTCTGCATACAAGAATCTTTAATTCCCCATAAGAAAACTTCTCCATACCAAGTTGTATATTCTTTGACACTTTCAATGGGAAAAATATTTAGCAATAAAACTGGTCATTGAAGCTAAAGCACCATTCATCTATGCAACAAGAACATAAATTAGTATCAGAATTCTAACATCAAATGTAGGTGTAGTCCATAGATAAGCTAACTACCTGGAATACCTAGCAATTTAAAATATATGCTTGAATGAAGCTGCAGAATGAGAAAAAAAGGGAGACAAGAGTGAGAGCAGGGAGGAGAGCGGAGGTGGAGGCAAACCTGAACCGCCTCGGCATCCTTGCTCCTGCTCCTCCTGTGCCAGGAAGGAGAGGGTTGTGGGGCGCAGGAGATGCGTGGAGTCACCATTGTGCACAACCAGCAGGAGCGGAGCCAAACTAAATCTCATAATCCACCATAAATTTTGGTTAAAGATCACAGTCGACTAACTAAAACCAAATTGTTCCAAATTTATTAAAGATTCATTTCCATAAAAATAATAATCACCATGCTCATCTATTAGACCTAAAATCTCATAATCCACCAAACATCTTTGACTATCTTCTCAAGACACAATCTCCTAACTAAATCCAACTAACATCTCATAAATCACAGACAAATTTGGTTCAATATCACAATCACCTAACTAAATCCAAATTGTTCAAGATTAATTAATACACCGAACATCTTTGACTATCTCTTCAAGATCACAATCAACTAACTAATCCATCAAAAATCTCATACTCCAGCATAAAATTTGGTTCAAAATGACAATCGCCTAACTAAATCCAAAATTTTCCAAGTTTATTAAATAATTATTTATCCAGCAATACAATAATCAACATGCTCACCTACAAGACCTAAATTCACATAATTCACCAAACATCTTTTACTAGCTTGTCAAAATCACAATCAGCTAACCAAATCCAACCAAAACCTTATAATCCACCGTAAAATTAGGTTAAAAGATCACAATCACCAAACTAAATCCAAATCATTTCAAACTAAATTAAATATATGTACATCCTCCAATATAATAACCGCCATGCTCAGTTATTAGACCTAAAATCCATAATCCACCAAACATCTTTGATTATCATCTCAAGACACAATCACCTAATTAAATCCAACTAAAATCTCATAAATCACAGAGAAATTTGGTTCAATATCGCAATCATCTACCAACTCTAAATTGTTTAAGATTAATTAATCCACCAAACATTTTTGACATCTCCCCAAGATCACAATCTACTAACTAAATCTATTGAAAATCTTGTAATCCACAATGAAATTTATTCAAGATCATAATAGCCTAACTACAACCAAATTACTCCATGTTTACTAAAGGACCATTTATCCACCAATATAATAACCACCACGCTCACTTACTAGACCTAAGTTTAACAAAATTCACCAAACATCTTTGACTAACAAGTCAAGATCACAATCACCTAACTAAATCCAACAAAACCTCAAAATCCACCTTGGATTTGTTTGAAAAATAGCAATCACCTAACTAAATCAAAATTGTTCCAAACTAAATTAAAGATCTGTTTATCCATCAATATAATAATCACCATTCTCATCTACTAAACCAAAAATCTCATAGTCCAGCAAACATCTTAGACTATATTCTCAAGACACAATCACCTAACTAAATCTACATTAAATCTCATAATCCAGCGTAAAATTCGGTTCAGTATCACAATCACCTAACCAAATCCAAATGATTCAAGATTAATTAATCCAAACATATTTGAATATGTTCTCAAGATCAGAATCAACTAACTAATCCATAAAAATCTCATAATCCACCATAAAATGTGGTTCAAGGTTACAATCACCTAACTAAATCCAAATTATTCCAAATTTATTAAAAATTCATTTATCCACCAATATATAATCAACATGCTCACCTACTAGACCTAAATTCACATAATTCATCGAACATCTTTTCCAACCTCCTCAAAATCACAATCACCTGACTAAATCCAATCAGAACCTTATAATCCATCGTAAAATTAGGTTAAAAGATCACAATCACCTGACCAATTCAAATTGTTTCAAACTAATTTAAACATCTATCTATCCACCAATACAATAATCACCATCCTCCTCTACTAGACCTAAAATCTCATGATCCACAAAACATGTTTGATTATCATCTCAAGACACAATCACCTAACTAAATCCAACTAATATCTCATAAATCACAGAGAAATTTGGTTCAATATCACAATCACATAACTAAATCCATATTGTTCAAGATTAATTAATACACCGAACATCTTTGACTATCTCCTCAAGATCACAATCAACTAAATCCATTGAAAAATCTCGTAATCCACCATGAAATTTGTTCAAGATCACAGAGACATTTGGTTCAATATCGCAATCATCTACCAACTCCAAATTGTTAAAGATTAATTAATCCACCAAACATCTTTGACATCTCCCCAAGATCACAATCTACTAACTAAATCTATTGAAAATCCTGTAATCCACTATGAAATTTATTCAAGATCACAATAGCCTAACTACATCCAAATTGCTCCATGTTTACTAAAGGACCACTTATCCACCAATATAATAACTACCATGCTCACTTACTATACCTAAGTAAACATAATTCACCAAACATCTTTGACTAACTCGTCGAGATCACAATCACCTAACTAAATCCAACAAAACCTCAAAATCCACCGTGAATTTGTTTGAAAAATAGCAATCACCTAACTAAATCAAAATTGTTCCAAACTAAATTAAAGATCGGTTTTATCCACCAATATAATAATCACCATTCTCATCTACTAAACCTAAAATCTCATAGTCCAGCAAACATCTTTGACTATTCTCAAGACACAATCACCTAACTAAATCCACCTAAAATCTCATAATCCGGCGTAAAATTCGGTTCAATATCACAATCACCTAACTAACTCCAAATTATTCAAGATTAATTAATCCAACCATCTTTGAATATCTTCTCAAGATCAGAATCAACTAACTAGTCCATAAAAATCTCATTATCCACCATATAATTTGGTTCAAGGTCACAATCGTCTAACTAAATTCAAATTGCTCCAAATTTATTAAAGATTCATTTATCCACTAATATAATAATCAGCATGCTCACCTACTAGACCTAAATTCACATAATTCATCGAACATCTTTAACTACCTCGTCAAACTCACAATCACGTGACTAAATCCAACCAGAACCTTATAATCCATCGTAAAACTAGGCTAAAAATTGTTCCAAACTAAATTGAAGATCTGTTTTATCCACCAATATAATAATCACCATTCTCATCTACTAAACCTAAAATCTCATAGTCCAGCAAACATCTTTGACTATATTCTCAAGACACAATCACCTAACAAAAATCCACCTTAAATCTCATAATCCAGCGTAAATTTCGGTTCAGTATCACAATCACCTAACCAAATCCTAATGATTCAAGATTAATTAATCCAAACATATTTGAATATGTTCTCAAGATCATAATCAACTAACTAAAATCAAAATGTTCCAAACTAAATTGAAGATCTGTTTTATCCACCAAAATAATAATCACCATTCTCGTCTACTAAACCTAAAATCTCATAGTCCAGCAAACATCTTTGACTATATTCTCAAGACACAATCACCTAACAAAATCCACCTTAAATCTCATAATCCAGCGTAAAATTCGGTTCAGTATCACAATCACCTAACCAAATCCTAATGATTCAAGATTAATTAATCCAAACATATTTGAATATGTTCTCAAGATCATAATCAACTAACTAATCCATAAAAATCTCATAATCCACCATAAAATGTGGTTCAAGGTCACAATCGCCTAACTAAATTCTCAAGACACAATCACCTAACTAAATCCACCTAAAATCTCATAATCCAGCGTAAAATTCGGTTCAGTATCACAATCACCTAACCAAATCCTAATGATTCAAGATTAATTAATCCAACCATCTTTGAATATCTTCTCAAGATCAGAATCAACTAACTAATCCATAAAAATCTCATAATCCACCATAAAATGTGGTTCAAGGTCACAATCGCCTAACTAAATCCAAATTGTTCCAAATTTATTAAAGATTCCTTTATCCACCAAAATATAATCAACATGCTCACCTACTAGACCTAAATTCACATAATTTATCGAACATCTTTTACTACCTCGTCAAAATCACAATCACCTGACTAAATCCAACCAGAACCTTATAATCCATCGTAAAATTAGGTTAAAAGATCACAACCACCTCACCAATTCAAATTGTTTCAAATTAATTTAAATATATATTTATCCACCAATACAATAATCACCATCCTCCTCTACTAGACCTAAAATCTCATGATCCACAAAACATTTTTGATTATCATCTCAAGACACAATCACCTAACTAAATCCAATTAAAATCTCATAAATCACAGAGAAATTTGGTTCAATATCACAATCACATAACTAAATCCATATTGTTCAAGATTAATTAATATACCGAACATCTTTGACTATCTCCTCAATATCACAATCAACTAAATGCATTGAAACATCTCGTAATCCACCATGAAATTTGTTCAAGATCACAATCGCCTAACTAAATCCAAATTGCTCCATGTTTACTACAGAAGTCGCTACTTCCTTGATATTGAGGTTTCCTCTACCCCTAATGCCTTCTTTATTTCCTAAGAGGAGTATATACAGGATCTTCTTGCTCGTGTCGCTCGTACTGATGAGCACACTATTGAGACTGCTATGGAGCTCAACATCCATCTTTGTGTCCACCTCCGCTCCCTGAACGTCCGGACGGGTGTCCGTTGCCTGGTCACGGGTTGTTATGTGTGTTGTCTTGATCCCACATCCCGTGTTCCCTTGCTGGGCGACACCATGCCCGCACGCTTAAGCACCACCAATGGCGAGCAAGAGCACAGACAATCGACGCATACCTGAATTTTACCCACGGGACACGCTCGAGAAAACAGCGCTACCTATCGTCAAGGCCAAGGGCGCACATTAAGAGAACGTGGGATGCTTAATCAAGTGCATGACACAAAATCCGCAAACAGGCCAAGAACACCAAAACGGACAACGAGGAACGGAGAGTGCACATGCACGTGGGATGCTGGATCAAAGTCCATCTGCTGCCACTACCCCTATTCTCTCCTCATTTGCCTTGTTTACCAGTTATTTTCAGTAGTGGCATCATTGCCTTGAGTCACTTGTGTGGCCCTCATCTCTATCCACCAATATAATAATCAACATGATCACCTACTAGACCTAAATTCACATAATCCACCCAACATCTTTTACTAGCATGTCAAAATCACAATCACCTAACTAAATCCAAATCGTTTCAGACTAAATTAAATATATGTTCGTCCATCAATATAATAATCGCCATGCTCAGTTATAAGACCTAAAATCCATAATCCACCAAACATCTTCAATTATCATCTCAAGACACAATCACCTAACTAAACCCAACTAAAATCTCATAAATCACAGAGAAATCTGGTTCAATATCGCAATCATCTACGAACTCCAAATTGTTTAACATTAATTAATCCACCAAACATCTTTGACATCTCCCCAAAATCACAATCTACTAACTAAATCTATTGAAAATCTTGTAATCCACTATGAAATTTATTCAAGCTCACAATAGCCTAACTACATCCAAATTGCTCCATGTTTACTAAAGGACCATTTATCCACCAATATAATAACCACCATGCTCACTTACTATACCTAAGTAAACATAATTCACCAAACATCTTTGAGTAACTCGTCGAGATCACAATCACCTAACTAAATCCAACAAAACCTCAAAATCCACCGTGAATTTGTTTGAAAAATAGCAATCACCTAACTAAATCAAAATTGTTCCAAACTAAATTAAAGATCTGTTTTATCCACCAATATAATAATCACCTCATCTACTAAACCTAAAATCTCATAGTCCAGCAAACATCTTTGACTATTCTCAAGACACAATCACCTAACTAAATCCACCTAAAATCTCATAATCCGGCGTAAAATTCGGTTCAATATCACAATCACCTAACTAACTCCAAATTATTCAAGATTAATTAATCCAACCATCTTTGAATATCTTCTTAAGATCAGAATCAACTAACTAGTCCATAAAAATCTCATTACCCACCACATAATTTGGTTCAAGGTCACAATCGTCTAACTAAATCAAAATTGCTCCAAATTTATTAAAGATTCATTTATCCACTAATATAATAATCAGCATGCTCACCTACTAGACCTAAATTCACATAATTCATCGAACATCTTTAACTACCTCGTCAAAATCACAATCACATGACTAAATCCAATCAGAACCTTATAATCCATCGTAAAACTAGGCTAAAAATTGTTCCAAACTAAATTGAAGATCTGTTTTATCCACCAATATAATAATCACCATTCTCATCTACTAAACCTAAAATCTCATAGTCCAGCAAACATCTTTGACTATATTCTCAAGACACAATCGCCTAACAAAATCCACCTTAAATCTCATAATCCAGCGTAAAATTCGGTTCAGTATCACAATCACCTAACCAAATCCTAATGATTCAAGATTAATTAATCCAAACATATTTGAATATGTTCTCAAGATCATAATCAACTAACTAATCCGTAAAAATCTCATAATATACCATAAAATGTGGTTCAAGGTCACAATCGCCTAACTAAATCCAAATTGTTCCAAATTTATTAAAGATTCCTTTATCCACCAAAATATAATCAACATGCTCACCTACTAGACCTAAATTCACATAATTTATCGAACATCTTTTACTACCTCGTCAAAATCACAATCACCTGACTAAATCCAACCAGAACCTTATAATCCATCGTAAAATTAGGTTAAAAGATCACAACGACCTCACCAATTCAAATTGTTTCAAATTAATTTAAATATCTATTTATCCACCAATACAATAATCACCATCCTCCTCCACTAGACCTAAAATCTCATCCACAAAACATTTTTGATTATCATCTCAAGACACAATCACCTAACTAAATCCAACTAAAATCTCACAAATCACAGAGAAATTTGGTTCAATATCACAATCACATAACTAAATCCATATTGTTCAAGATTAATTAATATACCGAACATCTTTGACTATCTCCTCAAGATCACAATCAACTAAATCCATTGAAACATCTCGTAATCCACCATGAAATTTGTTCAAGATCACAATCGCCTAACTAAATCCAAATTGCTCCATGTTTACTAAAGAAGTCGCTACTTCCTTGAGATTGAGGTTTCCTCTACCTCTAATGCCTTCTTTTTTTCCTAAGAGGAGTATATCCAGGATCTTCTTGCTCGTGTCGCTCGTACTGATGAGCACACTATTGAGACTGCTATGGAGCTCAACATCCATCTTTGTGTCCACCTCCGCTCCCTGAACGTCCGGACGGGCGCCGTTGCCTGGTCACGGGTTGCTATGTGTGCTGTCTTGATCCCACATCCCGTGTTCCCTTGCTGGACGACACCACGACCGCACGCTCAAGCACCACCAATGGCAAGCAAGAGCACAGACAATCGACGCATACCTGAATTTTACCCACGGGACACGCTCGAGAACACGGCGCTACCTATCGTCAAGGCCAAGGGCGCACATTAGGAGAACGTGGGATGCTTAATCAAGTGCGTGACACAAAATCCGCAAACAGGACAAGAACACCAAAACGGACAACGAGGAACGAAGAGTGCACATGCACGTGGGATGCTGGATCAAACTCCATCTGCTGCCACTACCCCCATTCTCTCCTCATTTGCCTTGTTTACCAGTTATTTTCAGTAGTGGCATCATTGCCTTGAGTCACTTGTGTGGCCCTCATCTCTATCCACCAATATAATAATCAACATGATCACCTACTAGACCTAAATTCACATAATCCAACGAACATCTTTTACTAGCATGTCAAAATCACAATCACCTAACTAAATCCAAATCGTTTCAGACTAAATTAAATATATGTTCGTCCATCAATATAATAATCGCCATGCTCAGTTATAAGACCTAAAATCCATAATCCACCAAACATCTTCAATTATCATCTCAAGACACAATCACCTAACTAAACCCAACTAAAATCTCATAAATCACAAAGAAATCTGGTTCAATATCGCAATCATCTACGAACTCCAAATTGTTTAACATTAATTAATCCACCAAACAACTTTGACATCTCCCCAAAATCACAATCTACTAACTAAATCTATTGAAAATCGTGTAATCCACTATGAAATTTATTCAAGATCATAATAGCCTAACTACATCCAAATTGCTCCATGTTTACTAAAGCACCATTTATCCACCAATATAATAACCACCATGCTCACTTACTAGACCTAAGTTAACATAATTCACCAAAATCTTTGACTAACTCGTCGAGATCACAATCACCTAACTAAATCCAACAAAACCTCAAAATCCACCGTGAATTTGTTTGAAAAATAGCAATCACCTAACTAAATCAAAATTGTTCCAAACTAAATTAAAGATCTGTTTTATCCACCAATATAATAATCACCATTCTCATCTACTAAACCTAAAATCTCATAGTCCAGCAAACATCTTTGACTATTCTCAAGACACAATCACCTAACTAAATCCATCTAAAATCTCATAATCCGGCGTAAAATTCGGTTCAATATCACAATCACCTAACTAACTCCAAATTATTCAAGATTAATTAATCCAACCATCTTTCAATATCTTCTCAAGATCAGAATCAACTAACTAGTCCATAAAAATCTCATTATCCACCATATAATTTGGTTCAAGGTCACAATCGTCTAACTAAATCCAAATTGCTCCAAATTTATTAAAGATTCATTTATCCACTAATATAATAATCAGCATGCTCACCCACTAGACCTAAATTCACATAATTCATCGAACATCTTTAACTACCTCGTCAAAATCACAATCACGTGACTAAATCCAACCAGAACATTATAATGCATCGTAAAATTAGGCTAAAAAATCAAAATCACCTGACCAAATTCAAATTGTTCCAAATTAATTTAAATATCTATTTATCCACCAATACAATAATCACAATGCTCCTCTACAAGACCTAAAATCTCATGATCCACAAAACATCTTTGATTATTAGCTCAAGACACAATCACCTAACAAAATCCAACAAAACCTCAAAATCCACCGTGGATTTGTTTGAAAAATAACAATCACCTAACTAAATCAAAATTATTCCAAACTAAATTGAAGATCTGTTTTATCCACCAATATAATAATCACCATTCTCATATACTAAACCTAAAATCTCATTGTCCAGCAAACATCTTTGACTATATTCTCAAGACACAATCACCAAACAAAATCCACCTTAAATCTCATAATCCAGCGTAAAATTCGGTTCAGTATCACAATCAGCTAACCAAATCCTAATGATTCAAGATTAATTAATCCAAACATATTTGAATATGTTCTCAAGATCATAATCAACTAACTAATCCATAAAAATCTCATAATACACCATAAAATGTGGTTCAAGGTCACAATCGCCTAACTAAATCCAAATTGTTCTAAATTTATTAAAGATTCCTTTATCCACCAATATATAATCAACATGCTCACCTACTAGACCTAAATTCACATAATTCATCGAACATCTTTTACTACCTCGTCAAAATCACAATCACCTGACTAAATCCAACCAGAACCTTATAATCCATCGTAAAATTAGGTTAAAAGATCACAACCACCTCACCAATTCAAATTGTTTCAAATTAATTTAAGTATCTATTTATCCACCAATACAATAATCACCATCCTCCTCTACTAGACCTAAAATCTCATGATCCACAAAACATTTTTGATTATCATCTCAAGACACAATCACCTAACTAAATCCAACTAAAATCTCATAAATCACAGAGAAATTTGGTTCAATATCACAATCACATAACTAAATCCATATTGTTCATGATTAATTAATATACCGAACATCTCTGACTATCTCCTCAAGATCACAATCAACTAAATCCATTGAAACATCTCGTAATCCACCATGAAATTTGTTCAAGATCACAATCGCCTAACTAAATCCAAATTGCTCCATGTTTACTAAAGAAGTCGCTACTTCCTTGAGATTGAGGTTTCCTCTACCTCTAATGCCTTCTTTTTTTCCTAAGAGGAGTATATCCAGGATCTTCTTGCTCGTGTCGCTCGTACTGATGAGCACACTATTGAGACTGCTATGGAGCTCAACATCCATCTTTGTGTCCACCTCCGCTCCCTGAACGTCCGGACGGGCGCCGTTGCCTGGTCACGGGTTGCTATGTGTGCTGTCTTGATCCCACATCCCGTGTTCCCTTGCTGGGCGACACCATGACCGCACGCTCAAGCACCACCAATGGCAAGCAAGAGCACAGACAATCGACGCATACCTGAATTTTACCCACAGGACACGCTCGATAACGGCGCTACCTATCATCAAGGCCAAGGGCGCACATTAGGAGAACGTGGGATGCTTAATCAAGTGTGTGACACAAAATCCGCAAACAGGACAAGAACACCAAAACGGACAACGAGGAACGAAGAGTGCACATGCACGTGGGATGCTGGATCAAACTCCATCTGCTGCCACTACCCCCATTCTCTCCTCATTTGCCTTGCTTACCAGTTATTTTCAGTAGTGGCATCATTGCCTTGAGTCACTTGTGTGGCCCTCATCTCTATCCACCAATATAATAATCAACATGATCACCTACTAGACCTAAATTCACATAATCCAACGAACATCTTTTACTAGCATGTCAAAATCACAATCACCTAACTAAATCCAAATCGTTTCAGACTAAATTAAATATATGTTCGTCCATCAATATAATAATCGCCATGCTCAGTTATAAGACCTAAAATCCATAATCCACCAAACATCTTCAATTATCATCTCAAGACACAATCACCTAACTAAACCCAACTAAAATCTCATAAATCACAAAGAAATCTGGTTCAATATCGCAATCATCTACGAACTCCAAATTGTTTAACATTAATTAATCCACCAAACAACTTTGACATCTCCCCAAAATCACAATATACTAACTAAATCTATTGAAAATCGTGTAATCCACTATGAAATTTATTCAAGATCATAATAGCCTAACTACATCCAAATTGTTCCATGTTTACTAAAGGACCATTTATCCACCAATATAATAACCACCATGCTAACTTACTAGACCTAAATTAACATAATTCACCAAACATCTTTGACTAACTCGTCGAGATCACAATCACCTAACTAAATCCAACAAAACCTCAAAATCCACCGTGAATTTGTTTGAAAAATAGCAATCACCTAACTAAATCAAAATTGTTCCAAACTAAATTAAAGATCTGTTTTATCCACCAATATAATAATCACCATTCTCATCTACTAAACCTAAAATCTCATAGTCCAGCAAACATCTTTGACTATTCTCAAGACACAATCACCTAACTAAATCCACCTAAAATCTCATAATCCGGCGTAAAATTCGGTTCAATATCACAATCACCTAACTAAATCCAAATTATTCAAGATTAATTAATCCAACCATCTTTGAATATCTTCTCAAGATCATAATCAACTAACTAATCCATAAAAATCTCATTATCCACCATAAAATATGGTTCAAGGTCACAATCACCTAACTAAGTCCAAATTGTTCCAAATTTATTAAAGATTCCTTTATCCACCAATATAATAATCAACATGCTCACCTACCAGACCTAAATTCACATAATTCATCGATCATCTTTTACTACCTCGTCAAAATCACAATCACCTGACTAAATCCAACCAGAACCTTATAATCCATCGTAAAATTAGGTTAAAAGATCACAACCACCTCACCAATTCAAATTGTTCCAAATTAATTTAAATATATATTTATCCACCAATACAATAATCACCATCCTCCTCTACTAGACCTAAAATCTCATGATCCACAAAACATTTTTGATTATCATCTCAAGACACAATCACCTAACTAAATCCAATTAAAATCTCATAAATCACAGAGAAATTTGGTTCAATATCACAATCACATAACTAAATCCATATTGTTCAAGATTAATTAATATACCGAACATCTTTGACTATCTCCTCAATATCACAATCAACTAAATGCATTGAAACATCTCGTAATCCACCATGAAATTTGTTCAAGATCACAATCGCCTAACTAAATCCAAATTGCTCCATGTTTACTAAAGAAGTCGCTACTTCCTTGATATTGAGGTTTCCTCTACCCCTAATGCCTTCTTTATTTCCTAAGAGTATATACAGGATCTTCCTGCTCGTGTCGCTCGTACTGATGAGCACACTATTGAGACTGCTATGGAGCTCAACATCCATCTTTGTGTCCACCTCCGCTCCCTGAACGTCCGGACGGGTGTCCGTTGCCTGGTCACGGGTTGTTATGTGTGTTGTCTTGATCCCACATCCCGTGTTCCCTTGCTGGGCGACACCATGACCGCACGCTTAAGCACCACCAATGGCGAGCAAGAGCACAGACAATCGACGCATACCTGAATTTTACCCACGGGACACGCTCGAGAAAACAGCGCTACCTATCGTCAAGGCTAAGGGCGCACATTAAGAGAACGTGGGATGCTTAATCAAGTGCGTAACACAAAATCCGCAAACAGGACAAGAACACCAAAACGGACAACGAGGAACGGAGAGTGTACATGCACGTGGGATGCTGGATCAAAGTCCATCTGCTGCCACTACCCCTATTCTCTCCTCATTTGCCTTGTTTACCAGTTATTTTCAGTAGTGGCATCATTGCCTTGAGTCACTTGTGTGGCCCTCATCTCTATCCACCAATATATAATCAACATGCTCACCTACTAGATCTAAATTCACATAATCCACCGAACATCTTTTACTAGCTTGTCAAAATCACAATCACCTAACTAAATTAAATATATGTTCATCCACCAATATAATATCGCCATCCTCAGTTATTAGACCTAAAATCCATAATCCACCAAACATCTTCGATTATCATCTCAAGACAAAATCACCTAACTAAATCCAACTAAAATCTCATAAATCACAGAGAATTTGGTTCAATATCGCAATCATCTATCAACTCCAAATTGTTTAAGATTAATTAATGCACCAAACATCTTTGACATCTCCCCAAGATCACAATCTACTAACTAAATCTATTAAAAATCGTGTAATCCACTATGAAATTTATTCAAGATCACAATAGCCTAACTACATCCAAATTGCTCCATGTTTACTAAAGGACCATTTATCCACCAATATAATAACCACCATGCTCACTTACTAGACCTAAGTTAACATAATTCACCAAACATCTTTGACTAACTCGTCGAGATCACAATCACCTAACTAAATCCAACAAAACCTCAAAATCCATCGTGAATTTGTTTGATAAATAGCAATCACCTAACTAAATCAAAATTGTTCCAAACTAAACTAAAGATCTGTTTTATCCACCAATATAATAATCACCATTCTCATCTACTAAACCTAAAATCTCATAGTCCAACAAACATCTTTGACTATTCTCAAGACACAATCACCTAACTAAGTTCACCTAAAATTTCATAATCCGGCGTAAAATTCGGTTCAATATCACAATCACCTAACTAAATCCAAATTATTCAAGATTAATTAATCCAACCATCTTTGAATATCTTCTGAACATCAGAATCAACTAACTAGTCCATAAAATCTCATAATCCACCATATAATTTGGTTCAAGGTTACAATCATCTAACAAAATTTGCAAATTGTTTCAAATTTATTAAAGATTCACTTATCCACTAATATAATAATCAGCATGCTCACCTACTAGACCTAAATTCACATAATTCATCGAACATCTTTTACTACCTCGTCAAAAGCACAATCACGTGACTAAATCCAACCAGAACCTTATAATCCATCGTAAAATTAGGCTAAAAAAATCAAAATCACCTTACCAAATTCAAATTGTTTCAAATTAATTTAAATATCTATTTATCCACCAATACAATAATCACCATGCTCCTCTACTAGACCTAAAATCTCATAATCCACAAAACATCCTTGATTATCAGCTCAAGACACAATCACCTAACTAAATTCAACTAAAATCTCATAAATCATAGAGAATTTTGGTTCAATATCACAATCACCTAACTAAAACCATATTGTTCAAGATTAATTAATGCACCAGACATCTTTGACTATCTCCTCAAGATCACTGTCAATTAAATCCATTGAAAGATCCCGTATTCCACCATGAAATTTGTTCAAGATCAATATCACCTAACTAAATCCAAATTGCTCCATGTTTACTAAAGAAGTCGCTACTTCCTTGAGATTGAGGTTTCTTCTACCTCTAATGCCTTCTTTATTTCCTAAGAGGATTTGTCTTGATCCCACATCCTATGTTCCCTTGTTGGGCGACACCATGACCGCACGCTCAAGCACCACCAATGGTGAGCGAGAGCTCGGACAATGGACGCATACCTGAATTTTACCCACGGGGCGCACCCAAGAACACGGCGCTACCTATCGTCAAGGCTAAGGGCACACATTAGGAGAACGTGGGATGCTTAATCAAGTGCGTGACACAAAATCCGCAAACAGGACAAGAACACCAAGCCGAACTGCGGGGAACGAAGAGTGCACAGGCACGTGCGATGCTGGATCAAAGTCCATCGGCTGCCACTACCCCACTCTCTCCTCTTTTGCCTTGTTTACCAACTATTTTCATTAGTGGCATCATCGCCTTGAGTCACTTGTGTGGCCCTCATCTCTATCCACCAATATAGTAATCAATATGCTCACCTACTAGACCTAAATTCACATAATCCACCGAACATCTTTTACTAGCTTGTCAAGATCACAATCACATAACTAAATCCAACCAAAACCATATAATCCACCGTAAAATTAGGTTAAAAGATCATAATCACCGAACTAAATCCAAACAGTTTCAAACTAAATTAAATATTTGTTTATCCACCAATATAATAATCACCATGCTCAGTTATTAGACCCAAAATCTTATAATCCACCAAACATCTTTGATTATTTTCTCAAGACACAATCACCTAACTAAATCCAACTAAAATCTCATAAATCACAGAGAAATTTAGTCAATATCACAATCACCTAGCTAAATCCAAATTGTTAAAGATTAATTAATACACCGAATATCTTTAGCTATCTCCTCAAGATCACAATCAACTAACTAATCCATTAGAAATCTCATAATCCACTATAAAATTTGGTTCAAGATCACAATCGCCTAACTAAATCCAAATTTTTCTAAGTTTTCTAAAAATCCATTTATCCACCAATATAATAACCAAAATGCTCACCTACTAGACCTAAATTCACATAATCTACCTTACATCTTTTACTAGCTCGTCATGATCCCAATCACCTAACTAAATCCAACCAAAACCTAATCACCATGCTCATTACCATAACTAAAATCTCATAATCCATCAAGCATTTTGACTATCTTCTCAAAACACAATCACCTAACTAAATCCACTTCAAATCAAATAAATCACCGAGAAATTTGGTTCAATATCACAATCCCCGAACTAACTTCAAATTGTTCACGTCGACTAAGAGGCACCTACGGCAACTTCGTAAAATCTCAAGATGATATGCTGGCTCAGTCTCTCGAAGGTGCTCATAGGGATAGGGTGTGTGTGTGCGCATTCATAGGGATGAGTGTATGCCCGTTTGTATGAGCGCTTGCGTCTGTACTGTATTAAAAAAAGATTAATTAATCAACCGAACATCTTGGACTATCTCCTCAAGATCTCAATCAACTAATTAAATCCATTTAAAATCCTGTAATTCACCATGAAATTTGGTTCAAAATCACAATCGCCTAACTAAATCCAAATTTGTTAAAAATCTATTGAGCCACCAATATAATAACCACCATGCTCACTTACTAGACATAAATTCTCACATAATCCATCGAACATCATTGATTATTGCGTCAGGATCACAATCACCTAACTAAATCTAACCGAAACATCAAAATCCACCGTGAGTTTGCTTAAAAGATCACAATCATCTAACTAAATTTAAATTGTTTCAAACTAAATTAAAGGTCTATTTATCCACCAATATAATAGTCACCATGCTCACGTACCAGACCTAAAATCTTAAGATCCACCTAACATCTTTGACCATCTTCTCAAGATCATAATAACTTAACTAAATCCACCTAAAATCACATAAATCATCGTGGAATTCGGTTCAATATCACAATAACCTAACTAAATTCAAATTGTTCTAGGTTAATTAATCCATCAAAAATCTTAAGTATCTCCTCGAGATCACAATCAACTGACTAAATCCATCTAAAATCTTGTAATCCCCCATGAAATTTGGTTCAAGATCACAATTTCCTAACTAAATCCAAATTTTCTCAAGTTTACTAAAAAATTACTTACTTAACCGATATAATTACCACCATGCTCACCTACTAGACCTAAATTCACATAATCCACCAAACATTTTTTACTAGCTCGTCAAGATCACACTCACCTAACTAATTCCAACCAAAACCTCATAATCCACCGTGAAATTTGGTTTAAGATCACAATCACTTAACTAAATCCAAAATGTTCCAAACAAAATTAAAGATCTATATATCCACCAACATAATAATCATCATGCTCATCTACCATACCTAAACTCTCATAACAACCGGACATTTTAGACTATCTTCTCAAGATTAAATCACGTAACAAAATCCACCTAAAATCTCATAATCCATCATGAAATACGGTTCAATATCACAATCACCTAACTAAATCCAAATTGTCCAAGATTAATTAATCCACCGAACATCTTTGACTGTCTCCTCAAGATCACAATGAACTGCATCAAAATCTCGTAATCCACCATAAAATTTGGTTCAAGATCATAATCGCCTAACTAAACCCAAATTGCTTCAAGTTCATTAAAGATCCATTTATCCGCCAATATAATAACCACCATGCTCATTTACTAGACATAAATTTTCATAATCCACCGAACATCTTTGACTATCTCGTCAAGATCGCAATCACGTAACTAAATCTCCACTTCATCTCCATTTTGTAAAACCTTATTTTCAGAATCATCCCATGGGCATTAGTGACACCCTTGGGTTTTTGTAAAACATTTATGAGTAATAAAGATTCTTCCCAAGTCCTATGATTTACACGACTAGCATGGCTAAGGATTACTATTAAACTTGCACATATGACGCACATTTATTTGTGACCACTACATGGTTAGAAAGGAGGGGTTTTAAGAATGTCAAAGGAGGGTGTCAATATCAAGCACATAGAGGATAGCTAAACCCTAGCTAATTAACTTAGCATAAGAATGTCAAAGGGTGTTCAATATTAAGGACATATGGCATAGCTAAACCCTAGATAATTTACTTAACATAGCAATACTAGTAAACAATAATTTATGCATGAAAATTAATTATAAGTGTAATGCAAATATGGGTTCAACATGATCAAAGTAGATTGCTTGCCTCGCTCAGCAAAGTTTTCAATGGTTTTGGTCACTCCTCGAACGTCCTTGAATCTTTTGAAAGATACTGATTTCTACTCAATGGAAAAAAATTAACACACAATCAATAAACAATATGTGCAAAGGGCTCCAAAATATACAGAAGTAGTATCATAGTAAAGAGGGAAATTTTCGAAGAATTTTGGAAGTACCCTGGATTTTAGAAAGAGAGAAATGGCATTGTGGGCCAGAACGGGTCTGCCTGATTAAATAGTACTACACCAGGGGGAAGGGGGTCGACGTCGAAGGCGTGAAGGAGAAATACACCTTCACTTACACACCGATTTAAACCTACATTGGGGCGATCACACAAGCCACACATGAGCAGCAAAACTAGGATAATCAAGCAATATATAAAGTTCACAATCAAGCATCATACCAAAGTCATATATGCTACCTATATTATTGCACACAACATGCAAGCACGGTGCACTGGTTAGATCTTGTGAGATATACTATCTCAGCCTAATGAATACTCAGTAGTTAGCCATCAGCCTCCCTCCTATACTGGGGACAAGTGCAGTTTCCTCGCTAGAAAAACAATGCATATGGTTCAGACTTTTTCAGACAACTAAATTACAACATCACATTCTAATTTCTAAAGTCCGAGTGCAAAGCATCAAGTCTGTTCAGGAGAGTAGGACTAAGATTACCCACAGCCATGATTTAATTTTGTCGAGTTTTTCACTCAATGCGCTAAGCTGAACGCAGACAGAAGTTTTTCACTATAGAAGACAGATTTCAGACTTCCTCAAACAAAATAGTTTGCCTGAATAAAAACGCATCATGTCTGTTCGATAAGATTACTCGCGTC
Source organism: Triticum dicoccoides (assembly GCF_002162155.2). Taxonomy (NCBI): domain Eukaryota; kingdom Viridiplantae; phylum Streptophyta; class Magnoliopsida; order Poales; family Poaceae; genus Triticum; species Triticum dicoccoides. The sequence goes on along the minus strand of NC_041388.1, from coordinate 128,890,423 downwards.
TAGAATCAAGATTGTGCACAAGTGTGAAATGCAAGTGTCCACAACATCAGAAGATTATGTTTTAACATATCAAAATTGCAATGACAGCAATTTCATGGTCCAAGCATCCAAAGAACTTGATTTTGATAAAGAGATTGTTTTTTTTTTATTTCCCACTTAGCTCAAATCTGCCTCGACTAATCACATGCAGGAAAAATATGCAAACGAATCTACTTAGCATTTGGCTCGACTAATCACAGGGAAAAAAATTGCAGACGAATCTAGTTAGGATTTGGCTTCTTATCACAGACAGGGAGGAGTGCAGATGAGGAAGGGGGGCTGAGCTTACTTCTCGGCGTGGTGGAACAGGTAAAGGTGGAGGAGCTTCTTCACCTCGATCAACCATGCCGGCACGTTCTTGACCGCCTGGTGCTGCAAGCACACACACGCAATTCAGTCACCGGAATCTACGGCGTGAGATGAGATGAGATGAGACGAGGAGTGGAGCGCTAGCGGGACCTGCGGGAAGAGGTGAGCGACGTAGAAGCCCTGCTAGATGAGGGCGTGGAGGCGCATGAGCGTCGACCTTCTCGCCGTGGAAGCGGGAGTCGAGGCGCGCCGGGATGGCGGCGGCATCCGGGTCGTCGTAGAGATGCGCGTCCGCTGCACTACCCGCGACGTTGCCGCGCCACTGGCCCGCATCCCCGAACCAGTCTCTCTATATGCTATAGGCAGGCTTGCTTGCCCCGGCTCCCTCGTCGAACGCGGCGGCAAGCTGCGCGGCGGGGATCTGGGCGGCCGCCGGCGCGTTTCGCGGTTCCTGTCGGTCTCGTTCACGGGAGCGCGATTGGGTACAAGCGGGCCGACCTTGACATGTAACCTGGGCCGTTTACCAGAGGAACTGGATCGTATACATCGGGCTTGGAAGCGGGGATACAGGTACACAGCGACGAGAGGTACCCTCGGCCCAACTTCAACTTCGCTCCTGCAAAAAAATTGATTTAAACAAGTATGTAGACAAACAGATTGATGTTTTATTTCTAGCCGAGGAGTTTCGTGAGAGGAAAGGATCCATGAGGGCCATGACATAACGAGCTAAGAGCTTTTGGGGATTGAAGTACTTGTAGATGTGAGGGGAGGATGGAGTTGTGTGAGATGGGATGTCGGGGCATTACCGTGAAGGATACTACTAAGTACTGACCAGACAATAAACTGATAGATGATCAGGGAAAAAGAAGGAAGTCGGAAGAGGAGGAAGGACCCAAGACCAGGGTGCTTTGTGATTCATGTTGACATGTAGTACTCCTTTGACAGCGTAAAAAAGAGGCCTCATCGAATTTGTTTTCCCGTTTTGTGAAGGTGATGGCACCAGTATTTACCAAGGATGTATGGATATGTGTTGGCATATCAT
>NC_041388.1:128826231-128831173 GCF_002162155.2 Triticum dicoccoides | reverse complement strand
GTACTAAGCAAAATAAGATGCATAAAAGATGAACATCACATGCAATCAAAATATGTGACATGATATGGCCATCATCATCTTGTGCCTTTGATCTCCATATCCAAAGCACCGTCATGATTTCCATCATCACTGGCTTGACACCTTGATCTCCATTGTAGCATCGTTGTCATCTCGCCAACTATTGCTTCTACAACTATTACTAACACATAGTGATAAAGTAAAGCAATTACATGGCGATTGTGTTTCATACAATAAAGCGACAACCATAAGGCTATAGCCAGTTGCTGATAACTTTTACAAAACATGATCATCTCATAAAATAACGTATATCACATCATGTCTTGACCATATCACATCACAACATGCGCTGCAAAAACAAGTTGGACGTCCTCTACTTTGTTGTTGCAAGTTTTACGTGGCTGCTACGGGCTTCTAGTAAGAACCATTCTTACCTACACATCAAAACCACAATGGTGTTTCACCAAGTTTGTTGTTTTAACCTTAAACAAGGACCGGCCGTAGTCAAATTCGATTCAACAAAAGTTGGAGAAACAGACACCCGCCAGCCACCTTTATGCAAAACTAGTTGCATGTCTGTCGATGGAACTGGTCTCATGAACGTGGTCATGTAAGGTTGGTCCGAGCCACTTCATCCAACAATACCGCCCAATCAAAATAAGACGTTGGTGGTAAGCAGTATGACCATCACCGCCCACAACTCTTTGTGTTCTACTCATGAATATCATCTACACATAGACCTAGCTCGGATGCCACTATTGGGGAACGTAGCATGCAATTTCAATATTTTCCTATGCTCACGCAAGATCTATCTAGGAGATGCACAACAACAAGAGGGGGAGAGTATGTCCATGCTACCTCTTGAGCATGCGTTGGTTTTCCCTTGATGAGGAAAGGGTGATGCGGCAAAGCAACATAAGTATTTCCCTCAGTTTTTGAGAACCAAGGTATCAATCCAGTAGGAGACTACACACAAGTCACCTAGTGCCTGCACAAACAAACAAGAACCTCACAACCAACGCAATAAAGGGGTTGTCAATCCCTTCACGGTCACTTACGAAAGTGAGATCTGATAGAGACAATAAGATAAATATTTTTGGTATTTTTGTTGTATAGATTGAAAAGTAATAAATAGTAAACTAGAATTGTAGACCGGAAATTTATATAATGTAAAGTAGACCCAGGGCCATAGGTTTCACTAGTGGTTTCTCTCAAGATAGCATATATTATGGTGGGTGAACAAATTACTGCCGAGCAATTGATAGAAAAGCGCATAGTTATGAGAATATCTAGGCATGATCATGAACATAGGCATCACGTCTGTGTCAAGTAGACCGAAACGATTTTGCATCTACTACTATTACTCCACACATCGACTGCTATCCAACATGCATCTAGAGTATTAAGTTCATAAGAACAGAGTAACGCATTAGGCAATATGACATGATGTAGAGGGATAAACTCAAGCAATATGATATAAACCCCATATTTTTATCCTCAATGGCAACAATGCAATACGTGCCTTGCTGCCCCTGCTGTCACTGGGAAAGGACACCGCAAGATTGAACCAAAAGCTAAGCACTTCTCCCATTGCAAGAAAGATCAATCTAGTAGGCCAAACCAAACTGATAATTCGAAGAGACTTGCAAAGATATCAAATCATGCATATAAGAATTCAGAGAAGAATCAAATATTGTTCATAGATAATCTTAATCATAAACCCACAATAGAACGGATCTCGGCAAAGACACCGCAAAAAGAATTACATCGAATAGATCTCCAAGAACATCGAGGAGAACTTTGTATTGAGATCCAAAGAGAGAGAAGAAGCCATCTAGCTAATAACTATGGACCCGAAGGTCTGTGGTAAACTACTCACACATCATCGGAGAGGCTATGGTGTTGATGTAGAAGCCCTCCGTGATCGAATCCCTCTCCGATAGATCGCCAGAAAAGGTCCCCAGATGGGATCTCACGGGTACAGAAGGTTGCGGTGGTGGAAAAGTGGTTTCGTGGCTCCCTGGATGTTTTCAGGGTATAAGAGTATATATGGGTGAAAGAAGTAGGTCGGTGGAGCTGCGAGGGGCCCACGAGGGTGGGGGTGCGCCTGGCCCCCTGGGCGCGCCGCCCTACCTCATGGCCTCCTCGTTGCTTCCTTGACGTCCACTCCAAGTCTCCTGGATTGCGTTTGTTCCAAAAAAGATCCTCGCGAAGGTTTCATTCTGTTTGATATTCCTTTTCTACGAAACACTGAAATAGGCAAAAAAACATCAATTTGCACTAGGCTTTCGGCTAATTGGTTAGTCCCAAAAATAATATAAAAGTGTATAATAAAGCCCATAAACATTCAAAACAGATAATATAATGGCATGGAACAATAAAAAATTATAGATACGTTGGAGACGTATCAAGCATCCCCAAGCTTAATTCCTACTCGTCCTCGAGTAGGTAAATGATAAAAACAGAATTTTTGATGTGGAATGCTACCTAACATAATTTTCAATGCATTTCTCTTTGTTGCGGCATGAATGTTTAGATCCGAAAGATTCTAGACAGAAGTTTAATATTGACATAAAAATAATAATACTTCAAGAAATGCTAACCAAGCAATCATGTCTTATCAAAATAACATAGCCAAAGAAAGTTTTTCCCTACAAAATCATATAGTTTGGCCATGCTTCATTTTCGTCACACAAAATGCTCCCATCATGCACAACCCCGATGACAAGCTAAGCAATTGTTTCATACTTTAGTCTTTTCAAACTCTTTCAACTTTCATGCAATATATGAGCACGAGCCATGGATATAGCACTATGGGTGGAATAGAATATGATGATGGAGGTTGTGTGAGAAGACAAAAAGGGAGAAAGTCTCACATTTACGCGGCTAATCAACGGGCTATGGAGATGCCCATCAATTGATGTCAATGCAAGAAGTAGGGATTGCCATGCAATGAATGCACTAGAGCTATGAATATATGAAAGCTCAACAAAAGTAACTAAGTGGGTGTGCATCCAACTTGCTTGCTCACGAAGACCTAGGGCATTTGAGGAAGCCCATTGTTGGAATATACAAGCCAAGTTCTATAATGAAAAATTCTCACTAGTATATTAAAGTGACAACATAAGAGACTATCTATCATGAAGATCATGGTGCTACTTTGAAGCACATGTGTGAAAAAAGGATAGTAACATTGCCCCTTCTCTCTTTTTCTCTCAAATTTTTCCTTTTTTTGGGGCCTCTTTTTATGGCCTTTCTCTTTTTTAAAAAACTTTCCTCACATGGGACAATGCTCTAATAATGAAAATCATCACACTTCTATTTACTTTACAACTCAAGAATTACAACTCGATACTTAGAACAAAATATGACTCTATGTGAATGCCTCCGGCGATGTACCGGGATATGCAACGAATCAAGAGTGACATGTATGAAAGAATTATGAAGGTGGCTTTGCCACAAGTACGATGTCAACTACATGATCATGCAAGGTGTCGGTGTACTAGAGTAGGGGTACCCTAGTATCCCGAACTTGTGCACGGGCAGTCGCAGCATCCCGCGGCAAGGCTTGCCGGGTGACCGCCAAGGTCCTTCGTGGTTCCTTTGAAGCCATTCAAGAACAAAGTATCCAAGCCAAGGAGACAAGACCCCGGCAAGAGGAGCTTGCCGGGAAGGCCAACCAAGGCAAGGCGCCTAAGGAGACAAGACCCCGGCAAGAGGAGCTTGCCGGGAAGGCCAACCAAGGCATCTCAAGGAACTTGCCGCGACGTGCCACGCGTCCCGGCAAGGCCCGGTGAGCGACGAGCTCCCGGACGCGGCAAGACAACGACCGCGGCAAGGCGCTTGCCACGGCAAGCCACCACTCTGTGCACGCGCTCCAGCACATCCACCAACGTGTCGCTCTGGGACCCTTCCAGGCGTACGTGGCGGGAGGCTATGCAGCCAGCGGTGCACGGTGGCAAGCGGCGCTGACAAGATTGCCATTGTGGCGAGCGGTGGCATCCCTGACGGTCCCTTTTGCACTATTTAGGCGACACAGACGGGCATTTAATGCCCTTGTCCCCTGCCGTCAGGGTTAGGTATAATACACTGTAGCAGGTAGTTGTACCAACCGCAACACCTTTCCATTTTTACCCTTGTCTACGTTGCCACCTGTCGGTGACCCCTTGAGCATATAAAAGGAGGCCCATGCGCAACATAGGGAAGGGGAAGGGAAAAAACACTCACGCTCGGTCTCGTTAGCTGCTGGGGTGTACTGTAGCACTCCGCGCTCCCGAGCAAGAACTCAATACAAACCACAAAGCAGGAGTAGGGTTTTACGCATCCGTGCGGCCCGAACCTGGGTAAACTGCTCGTGTGCTTCGCCTCGATCCGCTCTTCGTGCGACCCTCGCCCCCGCCGAACCGAAAGGGACTCGGTCCGCCGGTCCCATAGGTGCTCGTGGATTAGTCCCCCGACATCTTTGGCGCGCCAGGTAGGGGGCGTCGAGGTTGTGTGAACCAGATACGGCGTTCACACGAGCTAGATCTTCATCATCTTCATCGACATGCCGCCGAAGAAGAAGGCTTCGGAGGCGGCTGCTCCGTCCGCGCCGAACCCACCACCAGCAGAGCAAACGGCTGATGGGGCAGACGCCGGCGGAAGAACGGGCGTCGACGAGGGAGCTCACGGTGCTGCCAGGTCCAAGGACAAGGCTGCGCTGCCCATCGGCGGCGTAGCCGGCTCCCACAACGACTGGGCGCACTCCAAGACCTCGGCGTCCGTACATGCATCACGCCCATCTCAGGAGGCGCGGGACCGGCAGCGTCATGGTACTCACGGTACCATGCGTTTGCTGGACCAAGATCGAGCTGGTGGATCTCGGAGTGCTTAAGACCAACATGCACACCAACATGCTGGCACGAGCGAGGCACGGTCGCCTAGA
>NC_041388.1:128823579-128825558 GCF_002162155.2 Triticum dicoccoides | reverse complement strand
TCATTGCTTTCCTGCGGGCGAACGTCGACGTGTTTGCGTGGCAACCGTCTGACATCCCCGGTGTTCCCAGGAAAGTAATTGAGCACCATCTTGCCGTTTGTCCTCATGCGCGGCCCGTCAAGCAGAAGGTCAGGAAGCAAGCAGTGGAGCGCCAAGAATTCATCGCAGAAGAGATCAAGAAGTTGGAAGCAGCAGGCCTTGTTAGAGGAGTGCTCCATCCTACGTGGTTGGCCAATCATGTAGTCGTGCGCAAGGCGAACGGGAAATGGAGACTTTGTATCGACTTTACCAATGTTAACAAAGCTTGTCCCAAAGACCCATTTCCTTTGCCGCGCATTGACCAGATTGTTGACTCCACGGCCGGATGTGATTTGCTTTCATTTCTTGACGCATACTCAGGATACCATCAGATCTTCATGGCAGAAGAGGATGAGGAGAAGACCGCATTCATCACTCCATGTGGCATGTATTGTTTCATACGGATGCCTTTCGGTTTAAAAAATGCCGGTTCAACATTTGCAAGAGTAGTCCATGTCGCTCTTGAGCCACAAATACACAGAAATGTGGAAGCCTACATGGATGACATAGTGGTCAAGAGCAAGGACAAGGCGACTCTGATTCAAGATTTAGACGAGACCTTTGCAAATCTGCGCAAGATCAGCCTCAAGCTCAACCCCGAGAAGTGCGTGTTTGGAGTCCCCTCCGGCAAGCTTCTCGGGTTCTTCGTGTCTCAGCGGGGAATCAAAGCCAATCCCGACAAGATCAAGGCCATTGAGCAGATTAAAGCACCAAAGCGCGTCAAGGATGTACAAAGACTTGCCGGTTGCGTGTCTGCTCTCAGCAAGTTTATCTCTAGGTCTGCTGAGCGCGCCCTGCCGTTTTTCAAAATATTGAAAAAGGCAGGTCCAATGAAATGGACTCCGGAAGCGGAGGCTGCGCTGCAAGACTTGAAGAGATACCTGTCCTCTACTCCAATACTTGTCGCACCTAAGCCACAAGAGAAGTTGCTGCTGTATATAGCGGCAACCAATCAAGTGGTTAGTGCTGCGTTAGTAGCAGAGAGGGAGGCAGATGACGAGTCAGCAACCACGGCAGGTGCATCCAGCGACAAGCAGGGGGCTTCCCCGACAAGCTCTGGTCCCGACAAGGATGGATCTGCGCAGACGCGCGAGGAGATACATAAGAGAATGGTACAGTGCCCAGTTTACTTTGTCAGTTCCCTTCTGCAGGGGGCTAGGTCAAGGTACTCTGGCGTACAGAAATTGCTTTTCGGCCTTCTCATGGCCTCGAGAAAGCTGCGCCATTATTTCCAAGCACATGAGATCACAGTTTTCACTCGTTTTCCGCTGAAGAGGATACTACAGAATCCAGAAGCGACAAGCAGGATTGTTGAGTAAGCACTGGAACTGTCAAGCTTTGGCCTCAAGTTTGAGAGTACTTCAACTATCCAAAGCAGAGCATTGGCAGAATTCATAGCAGAATGGACGCCAACACCAGATGAAGAAATTCCAGAAACGAGCATCCCCGTCGAGGAAGCAAGCAAAGAGTGGTTGGTGTACTTTGATGGTGCCTTTTCGCTACAAGGCGCCGGCGCTGGCGTGCTGCTTGTCGCACCCACCAGAGAGCACCTCAAGTACGTAGTCCAGATGCACTTTCCCAAGGAGCAAGCAACAAACAATACTGCAGAGTATGAAGGCTTGCTTGCCGGTCTCAGGATCGCGGCAGACCTTGGAATCAAGAAGCTCATTGTCAGGGGTGACTCGCAGCTTGTCGTCCGCCAAGTGAACAAGAGCTATCAGAGTCCGTTGATGGAAGCCTACGTCGACGAAGTGAGAAAGCTAGAAGAGCACTTTGACGGCCTACAAATGGAGCATGTTCCAAGAGCTTAGAACGCCATTGCCGATGGCCTATCAAAGTGCGCCGCACTTAAGTTACCTGTGGAACCAGGGATCTTTGTGCTCAAGCTGACTCAACCGTTT
>NC_041388.1:128822201-128823569 GCF_002162155.2 Triticum dicoccoides | reverse complement strand
AGGAGTTCCAGAAAGCCACAGAGGTCTTGTGCGTTGACGGCGGTGCTTCTCTGCATACTTCGAACCGCCAACTCAAGCAGTGGGTGCGGGAAGTCAATGCGGCAAAACCGTCTGTCGAGTCACGCAAGCTTCTGAAATGGTCTAGCACGCCTATCATCTTTGATATTGAGGACCACCCTGATCGCACAACTGCGGTCGGGTGCTTGCCGATGTTGGTTTCACCAACTATCCGCAACCTCAAAGTCACTAAGATGCTAGTTGACGGCGGGGCCGGCTTGAACCTGATCTCCTCCGCTGTACTCCAGAAACTCCAGATCCCTGACAGCGAGCTTGAAGAGACCGGCACATTCCAAGGAATCAACCCGGGAAGGAGCAAGCCGAAGGGGAAGGTCACGTTGCCAGTAACATTTGGCAGCGAGGTGAACTTCAAGACTGAGAGGGTCACTTTTGACGTTGCCGATTTCCCATTGCCTTACAATGGGATACTCGGCCGTCCAGCACTCGCCAAGTTCATGGCAGCCTCTCACTATGCATACAACATGCTGAAGATGCCAGGCCCGATAAGCGTCATCTCTGTCCCTGGCGACAAGAAGGATGCTCTTATCTGCGCCGACAAGATCTACCGGGAAGCGGTAGCCGCAACAGATCGCAAATCACCTGCCGTTGAAGCTCCCGGGGGGAAGAAGAAGACCAAGTCCGGCAAGAGTTCTGATGCCCACTCCGGCAAGCGCACCTCTTCGAAGTGTTGCGCTGCCGTCGAGGACGCACCATCGAGCTCCACCGGCAAGTGTAAGAAGACAATGGCAGCTCCGCCAGAGACCAAGAAGGTGTCCGCCAAGGAGGACGGCACTGGTGGTACCTTCACCATCGATGCCACTCTCGACCCTAAATAGGAAAGCGCGCTCATTGCTTTCCTGCGGGCGAACGTCGACGTGTTTGCGTGGCAACCGTCTGACATCCCCGGTGTTCCCAGGAAAGTAATTGAGCACCATCTTGCCGTTTGTCCTCATGCGCGGCCCGTCAAGCAGAAGGTCAGGAAGCAAGCAGTGGAGCGCCAAGAATTCATCGCAGAAGAGATCAAGAAGTTGGAAGCAGCAGGCCTTGTTAGAGGAGTGCTCCATCCTACGTGGTTGGCCAATCATGTAGTCGTGCGCAAGGCGAACGGGAAATGGAGACTTTGTATCGACTTTACCAATGTTAACAAAGCTTGTCCCAAAGACCCATTTCCTTTGCCGCGCATTGACCAGATTGTTGACTCCACGGCCGGATGTGATTTGCTTTCATTTCTTGACGCATACTCAGGATACCATCAGATCTTCATGGCAGAAGAGGATGAGGAGAAGACCGCATTCATCACTCCATGTGGCA
>NC_041388.1:128780365-128821602 GCF_002162155.2 Triticum dicoccoides | reverse complement strand
AAGCCAATCCCGACAAGATCAAGGCCATTGAGCAGATTAAAGCACCAAAGCGCGTCAAGGATGTACAAAGACTTGCCGGTTGCGTGTCTGCTCTCAGCAAGTTTATCTCTAGGTCTGCTGAGCGCGCCCTGCCGTTTTTCAAAATATTGAAAAAGGCAGGTCCAATGAAATGGACTCCGGAAGCGGAGGCTGCGCTGCAAGACTTGAAGAGATACCTGTCCTCTACTCCAATACTTGTCGCACCTAAGCCACAAGAGAAGTTGCTGCTGTATATAGCGGCAACCAATCAAGTGGTTAGTGCTGCGTTAGTAGCAGAGAGGGAGGCAGATGACGAGTCAGCAACCACGGCAGGTGCATCCAGCGACAAGCAGGGGGCTTCCCCGACAAGCTCTGGTCCCGACAAGGATGGATCTGCGCAGACGCGCGAGGAGATACATAAGAGAATGGTACAGTGCCCAGTTTACTTTGTCAGTTCCCTTCTGCAGGGGGCTAGGTCAAGGTACTCTGGCGTACAGAAATTGCTTTTCGGCCTTCTCATGGCCTCGAGAAAGCTGCGCCATTATTTCCAAGCACATGAGATCACAGTTTTCACTCGTTTTCCGCTGAAGAGGATACTACAGAATCCAGAAGCGACAAGCAGGATTGTTGAGTAAGCACTGGAACTGTCAAGCTTTGGCCTCAAGTTTGAGAGTACTTCAACTATCCAAAGCAGAGCATTGGCAGAATTCATAGCAGAATGGACGCCAACACCAGATGAAGAAATTCCAGAAACGAGCATCCCCGTCGAGGAAGCAAGCAAAGAGTGGTTGGTGTACTTTGATGGTGCCTTTTCGCTACAAGGCGCCGGCGCTGGCGTGCTGCTTGTCGCACCCACCAGAGAGCACCTCAAGTACGTAGTCCAGATGCACTTTCCCAAGGAGCAAGCAACAAACAATACTGCAGAGTATGAAGGCTTGCTTGCCGGTCTCAGGATCGCGGCAGACCTTGGAATCAAGAAGCTCATTGTCAGGGGTGACTCGCAGCTTGTCGTCCGCCAAGTGAACAAGAGCTATCAGAGTCCGTTGATGGAAGCCTACGTCGACGAAGTGAGAAAGCTAGAAGAGCACTTTGACGGCCTACAAATGGAGCATGTTCCAAGAGCTTAGAACGCCATTGCCGATGGCCTATCAAAGTGCGCCGCACTTAAGTTACCTGTGGAACCAGGGATCTTTGTGCTCAAGCTGACTCAACCGTTTGTAACGCCATCAACTGGACAGAGCAAGAAGAGGAAGTTGATTTCTGGTGACTATTTGGCGGCAGAGCTTCCCGAAGCCGTCGCCAAGAAGGTCCCCAAGATCAATGCCAAGAGCGCTGAGGAGCAGTCTGCTCCGGCAAGCCCTAGGGTTTGTTCCGTTGAAGCAGAAGCTCCCAGCAAGTTTTGCTCCGGCAAGCTTGCCGGGGAACGTCAAGCTCCGGCAGAGCCGCAGGTTCTCGCCGTAGAAGCGGATATTCCCACAGCAGCAGATTTGCATTTGGCCAAGAAGGTCCCCAAGATCAACGCCAAGAGTGCTGAGGAGCAGTCTGCTCCGGCAAGCCCTAGGGTTTGTTCCGTTGAAGCAGAAGCTCCCGGCAAGTTTTGCTCCGGCAAGCTTGCCGGGGAACATCAAGCTCCGGCAGAGCCGCAGATTCTCGCCGTAGAAGCGGATGTTCCCGCAGCCGCAGATTTGCCTTTAGTCCTTGTTGTCGAGCCACAAGCTCCAGCATGGGCACAGCAGATTGTCTGTTTCCTTCAGACAGGAGAACTTCCCGAAGAGCAAGAAGAAGCGGAAAGAGTAGCCCGGCAGTCAAGTATGTACCAGTTTGTCGACAACACACTGTACAGAAGAAGACTCAACGGTGTGAAATTGAAGTGTATTCACCGGGAAGATGGACAAAAGCTGTTGGCAGAGATACATGGAGGCATATGTGGTCACCATATTGGCGCAAGAGCACTTGCCGGCAAAGCATTCCGACAAGGTTTCTTTTGGCCGACAACCCTCCAGGATGCAACTGCACAAGTAACCAAGTGTGAAGCGTGCCAGTTCCATTCCAAGCAGATACACCAACCAGCTCAAGCTCTCCAGACGATCCCTTTATCCTGGCCATTTTCGGTCTGGGGGCTCGACATCCTCGGCCCCTTTCCCCGAGCAGTCGGGGGCTTTGAGTACTTGTACGTTGCAATCAACAAGTTCACAAAGTGGCCGGAAGTGGAAGCAGTGAGGAAGGTGACAACACAGTCAGCAGTCAAGTTCTTCAGGTCGATTGTTTGCCGCTTCGAGATCCCTAACAGGATAATCACCGACAACGGTACGCAATTCACGAGCCGCATCTTCATGCAGTACGTCCAAGATCTTGGCGCCAAGGTCTGCTTCGCTTCTGTTGCTCACCCGAGAAGCAACGGTCAAGCGGAGAGGGCAAATGCTGAAGTGCTGCGTGGGCTCAAGACCAGAACTTTCGACAGGCTGCACAAGTGCGGAAGAAACTGGATCGAGGAGCTACCGGTGGTTCTTTGGTCGATCAGGACGACGCCAAATTGAGCCACTGGCCAGACACCCTTCGCTCTAGTCTATGGAGCAGAGGCAGTTCTCCCCATGGAACTCATATACGGGTCACCTCGAGTGCTCGCTTATGATGAGCTTGAGCAAGAGCAGCTGCGACAAGATGACGCGCTACTCCTTGAGGAAGACCGTCTTCAGGCTGCTGTACGAGCTGCTCGCTACCAGCAAGCTTTGCGCCGCTACCATAGCCGCAAAGTTAACGCCAGAAGTCTCGAGGAAGGCGACCTTGTTCTTCGGCGTGTTCAGTCCGCCAAGAATTCCAACAAGTTGACGCCGAAGTGGGAAGGCCCTTACCGGGTGAAACGAGTCACTAGGCCTGGCGCTGTCCGCCTTGAGACCGAAGATAGCATTCTGGTGAGCAATTCCTGGAACATTGAGCATCTTCGTAAGTTTTACCCGTGAGGCGCAGTTGCCGGAACCTGTTCCGGCAACCACCTTTTGTACAAGTCTTGCCGCTGTTGCATGTAATCCTTTGTACAAAGCCGGGCGCAGACCCCGTGCATAATTAAAGCTCATGTGCTCCGCACATCTTGTCAATTTCATGCTTTCTATCTTTTGCATATGTGATCTGACACTTTGTGCAGCACCTACTCCCCGATAAGCAATAACGAGCCGTAAGGCTCCATATCTTTATTTTCTCTTCTTTCTTTTTTCTCAAGGAAAGGAAGGTTCCCTCGCCCACAAGTTTGCCGGGGGGGGGGGGGAAAGGAGAAGATAATGGTATGGACCAAGCGTCGTTCAAGAAAGTTTCGCCTTATCGGGAAGCAAACAACAGAAAAGCTAAGTTGCCAAAGTTTGAGCAATCAGATTTTTAAATTTTTTAAGTTATCTCCCTTGAACGACCGTACTTTGTATGGAAAACCTGTGCGCGGAGGAACCAACTCATAGCTAGTTGTGCCCTTAGTTTGTTTCGAGTCCGCTCAACAACTTAAGTGAGCTGCGACTAGTTGCGACAAGGTTTCTTGTCGGTAGCGGCACCGCCAGCAGGCTGCTGACGTTCCGCACTCAGCGCTCGCGGCTAAGGTGCCTGCACCGGCAAGTTCCCTAAAAGCGTAGGGCAAAAACATACAAAGGGAGGAATCAAGTAAAGGGAATAACATTGCAATCATTACCCGGAATAGAGTTATATTACAAGATAGCTTGTCGCGGCTCTAACAGATTGTTCTCATAACATGACCAGCGGCGACAAGAAAAGAAGAAAACGGGCGGCCTAGTCTACGCGATCGCCCTCAATCCTCTTGATCCCGCTCACCTTGTCCACAATGGGTGCGACAAGGGTCTTGAGCGCCTCCAGATCAGCATCCGGCGGCAGGGTCTTGAGGACATTGGTGAGGTTGAGGCCCGGGTTGCGGAAGGCCACCTTCACCAACACCTTTTGAAGGGCTCCCGCGCAGATCTTGCGCGACTCATCGGCCAACTGCTTTGGGATCTTCTCCCGGAGCCGCTGGAGGGCCGTCGCCACGCTTTTGAAGAACAAGATGAGCTTGGCGCTAGGTTGGAGGTTCTCGTCGGAGGGATACACGAGATCCTTCATCCCCAGCTGCGCCAGCTCCCTGTCAATGTCTGCGGCAACATTCACGAGACCCTCCGTCCAGTGCTCCACATTCTCCCTGAAAGCATTCTGGGCGGCGGCAGCACTCGCCAGCAGCGCCTTGTCGGCCTTGATCTCCTCCTTCAAGGCCACCTCCTGCTCCCTGGCGCCGTCCAGCGTCTTGGTCAAAGTGGTCAGCTTCAACTCAAGATCTGCGTTGGAGTCCTTGGCGGCGCTGAGCTCCTTGCCCTTCTCGGCGAGACGAGCCTGCAGCTCTGAGTGGCTGTAGGCGTACTTCTCCCGCTCACGCTTGAGCGCGGCAAGCTCCTCACCGCTCGCCTTGAGATCGGCCTCCAGCTGCGCCACCTTCGTCTCCAGCTCTTTCTTGGCGGCCTCGGCGGCTGCGGCAGCATCCTCCGCTTGCTTGAGGGCTCCGCCGAATGTTCGCTCGCGCGCGGCAAGCTCCTCCTCGTGGGCGTCAAGGTTGACCTTCCGCTGCACCAGCTCGCCCTCCTGCGCAGACAGCTTTTCAGCGGCAAGCCGCCGTTGCTCTTCGACTTCAGCCTTCTCGAGGAGGAAGGCCTTCTGCTCCTCGGCGAGTTGCTCCCGCTCCTCCGCCAGGGACTGGAGAGCTTCTTGGTTGAGACCCCGAAGCTCCTCCGCGCGCTTCTCGATGTCCACTCCCGCCTTCGTGACAAGCGCCTCGCGGGATTCCAGCTTGGCTTGCCGTGCGCGGTAGAGCGACACCAGCTTCCGCAGCAGCCGCTCCTCCTCAGGCTCGCTGCTGCTGCTGCTCGGTGCGTCAACCAGCGTCAGCCTAGCGGAGGCGAGCACCTCTCCATCGAAGCTCTCTCCTTCGACCGACGCCCTGGAGCTTGACGCCCAGGGGAGGTTGATGAAGACGCCATTGCCGGCCTTCAAGTAGATGCCTGGCTGGGGCTCTTCGGAGCCTGGCGCTGCGGCAGCGGCGGACGGGTCGGCGGTCGGCGTAGCGCCTGGCGCTCCTGCGGCCTCAGGGCCGTCAGCGCGATTGCCAGACCCCTCGCCAGCTGCTACGGCGGCAGCTTTGGCGGCCTCGTCGCCGGCGGGATCATCAGCGCCGGCTGCTTCTTCAGTGGCAGCAGCGTCATCGGCAGCAACATCGGTCTCCATCGGCTCCGCAGCAGATGGGTCTGATGGCCGGGAAAGTGAGAAAAGTCAAGCAAATACCCAAGAAGAAGAAGAACCCAAGGGAAGTTTTAAAGCGAGAGGATTACCTGTACCGGGTTCTGCAGTCGTGGTCTCCGCCGCCGGAGGGCCGCTGGTGCTGTCCCTTGCCGGAGAACTCTCCCTTGCCGGAGACTTCCCCCTTGCCGGAGAACTCTCCCTTGCCGGAGGACTCTCCCTTGGCATTTCGGGGGCGGCCTCCGGGTGCTCCTGGTGGGGCTGCTCTGCTCCTACACTAACCAACAGTCAAATGTCAGCAAAGAAAGAGTATCCATGCGCGCCCAACAGCGGAAAGCGAACCATATACTTACGCCGGGGGCTGCTCTGGAGAACAGTCGCCGGGTCCGGCAAGGTTGTCTCGGACGCTCCCCCTGCTGTCGCGGTGGGTTCGTCCTCGATGATAATCACCGGGACCTTGGCCCTCTTCGCTGCTCTCTGGGCCAGAGTCCTAAAAAGGAATAAGTTCAGAGTGAAGCAAATGAGATACAAGACAAAACAACAAGAATTGAAGAACTACAAGTACAACAAGAGAATCTTACTCTTCTTCTTCCTCGTCGGAGCTGAACGCGGAGAAGTCGAAGTCTGGCTCACATCCGGCGCGAGGAGGCGGAGGAGTGGTTTCCCTTGGCCGCTTGGTAGGAACGGTGGCGGTGGTATGAGACGACCCCGCTCCGGCTGCCGCCGCGGCGTGAGAAGCGGCAGGAGCAGAAGCGGTGGTCCGGGTGGACCCCGCTCCAGTTGCCGCAGCAGCGTGAGATGCTCCCGCGGCAACAGTGCTTGCTGCGGTGGAGCGTGTCGCGCGGTGCGGCGGCTGTTCACTCGCCCGCCGCTCCGCTACGTCCCCGGCCTTGCGGAGACGCCTTCTTGGTGGGGATGGAGGTTCTGCTTGCGGCAAGCTGCCTGAAGATGAGGAGGAAGAGGAGTTGATCTCCAGCGAGCCGCTCGTATCCTCGGCGGGCTCGCTCGACCCGACGTCATGCCCGGCAAGCTCTTTCTCGCCAACGCGCTCCTCTCGCTCGGCACGTCTTGCCGCCTCTGCTGCATCTGCCTCCTCCACGGTGAATCCAAATTCGCCCGCGGCTGCTGCTGCCGCCGCCTCTTCCAGCCTAGTGGTGATGCGCGTCATCTCCGCGTCGGTGGTGTCGCGGGTGAGGCCATCCTTTTCGTCAGAGCGGACCAGCACTTCTACCAAGCTGTCAAAGAACTCCTGCACGACGTCATCTGCAGGCTCTTACCAAGTTGGGACAATTCCATGCGAATCGCACAGCGGCATCATTGCACGGATGCGGTCAAGCGCAGAGTTGTTGCACAGCGGAACGACACCCCCCGGCAACCTGAACACTTCGGGATGTTGAGGGTCGTACTTGAACAGCTCCTGAAGCATCGCGTTAAGCTCCAGAACAGTGAAGTTGAAGTTGAGGCCCGGACGCAGCCTCATGATATCCGCCGCATTCTTGAATTCCCAGGCGGGTCTCCCCCGTTCCTGCAGGGGGTCGATGCGGCGGCGAAGAAAATCTACGCCAACAACGCCTACAGTGAGCCCGGCAAGCCTGAGGCGTAGGATCCGGGTGACGGCAATCTTCAGCCTATCGTCTTCCGGGGCCACGTCACTCCAATCGCTGCTGCGTGCTACTGGGGCTTGGCGCCGGGCGGTAAACGGCTGCGGGTTCTCCTCGACAATCCAGCACCAGTCTGCTCTCCATTCCTCCCACTTGCCGCGGAACTCTCCTTCCAGATAAGTGTTCTTCTTGCCGGCCCTCGAGATCCAGGCGATTCCGCCGGATAAAGGCTCTCCTCTCTCTACTCGGGGCATAAAGAAGTGGCGAAAAAGGGCTACATTGGGATGGACTCCGACGAAGTTTTCGTAGAGATGTGCGAAAACTGCCATGGTCAGAACGGCATTGGGGGTGAAGTCAAGGAGGTGGAACCCGTAGGTGTTCATAATATCGCAGAAAAACTCAGAGAAAGGCGGGCAGAGCCCGCAGTAGAAGAACAAGGCGAAGAAAGGATATCCATTTGGAGCCGTTTTCCAAGCGGTGGCTGGAAGTAGCTTCGTGCACGGATGCGCCCGCGTCTCTGTCGACCAGAAGAGGTAATAATTTTCCCTCAGCTCCCTCGCGGCGAGCTTGGGGGGGAAGATTGCCCGCTCCTTTCGCAACGTCGCAAGCCGCTGCGCCTCGGTCGACTTCACAACCTTCCCCTTGTCGGCTCTCGGAGCCATGGCGGAAGTGGTGGAGGAGGTCGACGGCGTTGGTGGTGCTAGTGGCGATGGGGGGCGTGGCGCTGCTTTCTTTCAGCTTTGGAAAAACGAGGGGGCGGCGGAGATTTCCGAGATTGGAGTAGCAACCGGTGAATGGGCGAACTACCCATGTTTCCCTTGCTTATAAAGAGGGAGGGGGCGGATGTTCCGCATTTCCGAATAAAGAAACCACCCACGATCTCTCCCACGACGCTGCATTCAACGCGTGCCGTTCGGGGAGGGCGCGGTGGATACGGGGAGAGATACGGCGTAACCCAGGCCACGCGTGCCCGTGCCCTGTTTTGGGCCTGGCCCAACAGCGCTCGGCACCGTGTATGGCCCAGGCCCGGGGGCTCCTGTCGGTGTACTAGAGTAGGGGTACCCTAGTATCCCGAACTTGTGCACGGGCAGTCGCAGCATCCCGCGGCAAGGCTTGCCGGGTGACCGCCAAGGTCCTCCGTGGTTCCTTTGAAGCCATTCAAGAACAAAGTATCCAAGCCAAGGAGACAAGACCCCGGCAAGAGGAGCTTGCCGGGAAGGCCAACCAAGGCAAGGCGCCTAAGGAGACAAGACCCCGGCAAGAGGAGCTTGCCGGGAAGGCCAACCAAGGCATCTCAAGGAACTTGCCGCGACGCGCCACGCGTCCCGGCAAGGCCCGGTGAGCGACGAGCTCCCGGACGCGGCAAGACAAGGATCGCGGCAAGGCGCTTGCTGCGGCAAGCCACCACTCTGTGCACGCGCTCCAGCACATCCACCAACGTGTCGCTCTGGGACCCTTCCAGGCGTACGTGGCGGGAGGCTGTGCAGCCAGCGGTGCGCGGTGGCAAGCGGCGCTGACAAGATTGCCATCGTGGCGAGCGGTGGCGTCCTTGACGGTCCCTTTTGCACTATTTAGGCGACGCAGACGGGCATTTAATGCCCTTGTCCCTTGCCGTCAGGGTTAGGTATAATACACTGTAGCAGGTAGTTGTACCAACCGCAACACTTTTCCATTTTTACCCTTGTCTACGTTGCCACCTGTCGGTGACCCCTTGAGCATATAAAAGGAGGCCCATGCGCAACATAGGGAAGGGGAAGGAAAAAAAACACTCACGCTCGGTCTCGTTAGCTGCTGGGGTGTACTGTAGCACTCCGCGCTCCCGAGCAAGAACTCAATACAAACCACAAAGCAGGTGTAGGGTTTTACGCATCCGTGCGGCCCGAACCTAGGTAAACCGCTCGTGTGCTTCGCCTCGATCCGCTCTTCGTGCGACCCTCGCCCCCGCCGAACCGAAAGGGACTCGGTCCGCCGGTCCCATAGGTGCTCGTGGATTAGTCCCCCGACACAAGGCAATATGACAATGATGGAGCGTGTCATAATAAACTAAACGATGGAAAGTTGCATGGCAATATATCTCAGAATGGCAATGGAAATGCCATAATTGGTAGGTATGGTGGCTGTTTTGAGGAAGATATAAGGAGACTTATGTGTGATAGAGCGTATCATATCACGGGGTTTGGATGCACCGGAGAAGTTTGCACCAACTCTCGAGGTGAGAAAGGGCAATGCACGGTACTGAAGAGGCCAGCAATGATGGAAGGGTGAGAGTGTGTATAATCCATGGTCTCAACATTAGTCATAAAGAGCTCATATACTTATTGCAAAATCTACAAGTCATCAAAACCAAGCACTACGCGCATGCTCCTAGGAAAAGACCATCGCTCGTCCCCGACCACCACTCATAAGGAAAGCAATCAAAGAACGCCTCATGCTTTAAATTTGTCACACAACGATTACCATACGTGCATGCTACGGGACTTGCCAACTTCAACACAAGTATTTCTCAATTTCATAATTACTCAACTAGCATGACTCTAATATTACCACATTTATATCTCAAAACAACTATCAAGAATCAAACTTCTCATAACATTTAATGCACTCTATATGAAAGTTTTTATTATACCCATCCCGGATGTCTATCATATTAGGACTAATTTCATAACCAAAGCAAATTGCCATGTTGTTCTAAAAGACTCTCAAAATAATATAAGTGAAGCATGAGAGATCAATAATTTCTATAAAATAAAACTACCACCGTGCTCTAAAAAGATACAAGCGAAGCACTAGAGCAAAATTATCTAGCTCGAAAGATATAAGTGAAGCACATAGAGTATTCTAATAAATTCTGATTCATGTGTGTCTATCCCAAAGGGTGTGTACAGCAAGGATGATTGTGGTAAACAAAAAAGCAAAGACTCAAATCACACAAGATGCTCCAAGCAAAACACATATCATGTGGTGAATAAAAAGATAGCCTCAAGTAAAGTTACCGATAGATGAAGATGAAAGAGGGGATGCCTTCCGGGGCATCCCCAAGCTTAGGCTTTTGGTTGTCCTTGAATTTTACCTAGGGGTGCCTTGGGCATCCCCAAGCTTAGGCTCTTGCCACTCCTTGTTCCAAAATCCATCAAATCTTTACCCAAAAACTTGAGAACTTCAGAACACAAAACTCAAAATAGAAAATCTCGTGAGCTCCGTTAGTATAAGAAAACAAACTACCACTTTAAGGTACTGTAATAAACTCATTATTTATTTATATTGGTGTTAAACCTACTGTATTCCAACTTCTCTATGGTTCATACCCCCAATACTAGCCATAGATTCATCAAAATAAGCAAACACCGCACGAAAAACAGATTCTGTCAAAAACAAAACAGTCTGTAGTAATTTGTAGGTTTCGAATAATTTTGTTACTCCAAAAATCCTGAGAAAATTAGGACATCCTAAATAATTTTATATTGATCTACTTCAGTTGGAGTCAGTATTTTATCGCTCTCTGGTTAAAAATGAAAATTATTCTCGTGAGCGCGTATTTTTTGTTTTTTCCAGCAAGATCAAATAACAATCACCCAAGAAGATCCTAAAGGCTTTACTTGGCACAAACACTAATTAAAACATAAAAAACACAATCATAGCAGAGGATGGATGATTTATTTATTACTAAACAGGAATAGAGAGCAAGGAACAAAAATAAAATTGGGTTGCCTCCCAACAAGTGCTATCGTTTAACGCCCCTAGCTAGGCATTGATAATTTCAATGATGCTCACATGAAAGACAAGAATTGAGGCACAAAGAGAGCATCATGAAACACGTGACAAACACATCTAAGTCTAACATACTTTCTATGCATAGGCATCCTATAGGCAAACAAATTATCACAGCAAGCAAAAACTAGCATATGCAAGGAAGCGGAAAGAAACAATAGCAATCTCAACATAACGAGAGGTAATTTAGTAACATGAAAATTTGTACAATCATATTTTACTCTCTCATAATAATTAAATGTGGGATCATAAGAAAATTCAACAAAATAGCTATCACATAAAATATTTTCAACACGATCCACATGCATGCAAAGTTGACACTCTTCCAAAATAGTGGGATTACATTAACTAAAGTCATGACCTCTCCAAACCCACTTTTCTCAAAGATTTCATAAGATTGAACATTTTTAAAATATGTGGGATCTAAAGTTGACACTCTTCCAAACCCACTTTCAATAATATTGCAAACACTATTATCAATCTCATGTTCATCATGGGGCTTAAATAAAATTTCAAGATCATAAGAAGAGTCACCCCAATCATGATCATTGCAACAAGTAGAGGACATACCAAAACTAGCATCCCCAAGCTTAGGGTTTTGCATATTATTAGCACAATTTACATAAAAAATTATAATAAAATAATTGCAATCATGCTTTTTATTCAAAGATCTATCGTTAATCGCTTCATAAAGTAATTCATCACACTTTTCAGAATCACGAATTTCAAGCAAAACCTCATAAAGATAATCTAGTCCAGTCAACTCACTAGCAATAGGTTCATCATAATTGGATCTCTTAAAGAGATTAGCAAGTGGATGAGGATCCATAATTTTTTAGCAGGCGAAGATGCAAGCAAAAAGAAGGTACATGGTAACACAAGCAAACAAAAGATCAAACGGAAGAAGGGCGAAGAAAAGGCAAAGGTGAAGTGGGGGAGAGGAAAACGAGAGACGAATGGCAAATAATGTATTGCGAGGGAGAAGAGTTTATGATGGGTACTTGGTATGTCTTGACTTGAGCGTAGATCTCCCCGGCAACGGCACCAGAAATGGCTAGTTGTCGGGAGATCAAATCTTGACTTGACTTGGTGCAAATCTCCCCGGCAACGGTGCCAGAAATCCTTCTTGCTACCTCTTGAGCATGCGTTGGTTTTCCCTTGACGAGGAAAGGGTGATGCATCAAAGCAGCGTAAGTATTTCCCTTAGGTTTTGAGAACCAAGGTATCAATCCAGTAGGAGACTAGACGCAAGTCACCTAGTACCTGCACAAACAAACAAGAACCTCGCAACCAACGCGATAAAGGGGTTTTCAATCCCTTCACGGTCCTTATGAAAGTGAGATCTGATAGAGATAATAAGATAAACATTTTTGGTATTTTTGTTGTATAGATTGAAAAGTAAAGATTACAAAGTAAATAGTAAACTAGAATTGTAGATCGGAAACTTATATGACGTAAAGTAGACCCGGGGGCCATAGGTTTCACTAGTGGCTTCTCTCAAGATAGCATATGTTACGGTGGGTGAACAAATTACTGCCGAGCAGTTGATAGAAAAGCGCATAGTTATGAGAATATCTAGGCATGATCATGAACATAGACATCACGTCCGTGTCAAGTAGACCGAAACGATTCTGCATCTAATACTATTACTCCACACATCGACCGCTATCCAGCATGCATCTAGAGTATTAAGTTCATAAGAACAGAGTAACGCATTAGGCAAGATGACATGATGTAGAGGGATAAACTCAAGCAATATGATATAAAACCCATCTTTTTATCCTCGATGGAAACAGTACAATACGTGCCTTGCTGCCCCTGCTGTCACTTGGAAAGGACACTGCAAGATTGAACCCAAAGCTAAGCACTTCTCCCATTGCAAGAAAGATCAATCTAGTAGGCCAAACCAAACTGATAATTCAAAGAGACTTGCAAAGATATCAAATCATGCATATAAGAATATAGAGAAGAATCAAATATTGTTTATAGATAATCTTAATCATAAACCCACAATTCATCAGATCTCGGCAAACACACTGCAAAAAGAATTACATCGAATAGATCTCCAAGAACATCGAGGAGAACTTTGTATTGAGATCCAAAGAGAGAGAAGAAGCCATCTAGCTAATAACTATGGACCCGAAGGTCTGTGGTAAACTACTCACACATCATCGGAGAGGCTATGGTGTTGATGTAGAAGCCCTCCATGATCGAATCCCCCTCCGGCAGATCACCGGAAAAGGTCCCCAGATGGGATCTCACGGGTACAGAAGGTTGCGGCGGTGGAAAAGTGGTTTCGTGGCTCCCATTGATGTTTTCAGGGTATAAGAGTATATATAGGCGAAAGAAGTAGGTCGGTGGAGCTACGAGAGGCCCACGAGGGCGGGGAGCGCGCCTGGCCCCCTTGGGCGCGCCACCCTACCTCATGGCCTCCTCACTGCTTCCTTGATGTCCACTCCAAGTCTCCTAGATTGCGTTTGTTCCAAAAAAGATCCTCGCGAAGTTTTCATTCCGTTTGGATTCCGTTTGATATTCCTTTTCTGCGAAGCACTGAAATAGGCAAAAACCCAACATTTTGCACTGGGCTTTCTATTAATAGGTTAGTCCCAAAAATAATATAAAAGTGTATAATAAAGCCCATAAACATCCAAAACAGATAATATAATGGCATGGAACAATCAAAAATTATAGATACGTTGGAGACGTATCAGTCCATGTACCCTCGTAGATCGAAAGCAGAAGCATTTGACAACGCGGTTGATGTAGTCAAACTTCTTGTCGTTCTGACCGATCAAGCACCGAACGTACGAAACCTCCGAGTTCTGCACACATTCAGCTCGATGACATCCCTCGAACTCTTGATCCAGCAAAGTGTCGACGGAGAGTTCCATCAGCACGATGACGTGGTGGCGGTGATGGTGAAGTGATCCGTGCAGGGCTTCGCCTAAGCACCACGTGAATATGACCGGAGGCGTAAACTGTGGAGGGGGGCGGCGCACACGGCCTGGAACAATTGATGTCTGTTGTAGGCGCCCCCTCCCCATGTATATAAAGGAGGGAGGGGGAGGAGGCCGGCCCTAGGCGCTCCCAAGTAGGAGGAATCCTAATCTCGTTCTATGCCAACTCAACAAACACCATCGGAGACACCTGTATAGCATCTTTATAGTCACC
Organism: Triticum dicoccoides; assembly: GCF_002162155.2. NCBI lineage: Eukaryota > Viridiplantae > Streptophyta > Magnoliopsida > Poales > Poaceae > Triticum > Triticum dicoccoides. The sequence goes on along the minus strand of NC_041388.1, from coordinate 128,807,791 downwards.
CAGTTACGTTGTGACGTTTGATAGCACACTAATTGTTCCTCCGATATTCGGGAGTTGCATGATCTCATAGTCATAGGAACATGTATAAGTTATGGATAAAGCAATAGCAACAAACTAAACGATCATAGTGCTAAGCTAACGGATGGGTCAAGTCAATGATGTGATCCCGTTAATCAAATGATAACTCATGTCTATGGTTAGGAAACATAACCATCATTGGTTCAACAAGCTAGTGAAGTAGAGGCATACTACTGACATTCTGTTTGTCTATGTATTCACACATGTACTAAGTTTCCGGTTAATACAATTCTAGCATGAATAATAAACATTTATCATGATATAAGGAAATATAAATAACAACTTTATTATTGCCTCTAGGGCATATTTCCTTCAAAAATTTATGACGATTTTTTATGGACCAGAAGAAGCCCCCTAAGCAAAGGAGTTGGCCCAGAAGAGCCACGAGGCCTCCACAAGGGTGGAGGGTGCCCCTACCCCCCTGGGGGCGCCCTCCGGTCTTGTGGTCTCCTTGTGGCCCCCCCAACTTGTTCTCGATGCCAACAACTCCTATAAAACCCAAGAACCCAAGAATGGAACCTAGATCGGAAGTTCCGCCGCCGCAAGCCTCTGTAGCCACGAAAAACCAATCGGGAGCCTGTTCCGGCACCCTGCCGGAGGGGGAAACCATCACCGATGGCTATCTTCATCATACCGGCGGTCTCCATGACGAGGAGGGAGTAGTTCACCCTCAGGGCTGAGGGTATGTTCCAGTAGCTATGTGTTTGATCTCTCTCTCTCTCTGTTCTTGATTTGGCACGATCTTGATATACCGCGAGCTTTGTTATTATAGTTGGATCTTATGGTGTTCTTCCCCCTCTACCTTCTTGTGATGAATTGAGTCTTGCTCTTTGAGGTTCCGTTATGTTGGATTGAGTATTGGATTTGAGAACACTTGATGTATGTCTTGCGATGGAATATCTGTGGTGACAATGGGATGTTCTATTGATTGACTTGATGTATGTTTTGGCACTCAACTTGCAGATTCCCGTGGTGACATTGGGGTAATCTATGCATAGGGGTTGATGCACGTTTTCGTCCTACGTTCTCCGATAGAAACTTTGGAGTGATTCTTTGTTGCATGTCGAGGGATTGTTATATGATCCAATTATGCTATCATTGTTGAGAGAACTTGCACTTGTGAGTAGTGAACGTATGAACCCTAGGCCTTGTTTTCAAGCATTGCAATATCGTTTTTGCTCACTTTTGTTACTAGTTACCTTGCTGTTTTTATATTTTTAGATTAACAAAACCTATATCTACCATCCATATTACACTTGTATCACCATCTCTGCGCCAAACTAGTGCACCTATACAATTTACCATTGTATTGGGTGTGTTGAGGACACAAGAGACTCTTTGTTATTTGGTTGCAAGGTTGTTTGAGAGAGACCATATTCATCCTACGCCTCCCACGGATTGATAAACCTTAGGTCATCCACTTGAGGGAAATTTGCTACCGTCCTACAAAACTCTGCACTTGGAGGCCGAACAACGTCTACAAGAAGAAGGTTGCGTAGTAGACATCAAGCTCTTTTCTGGAGTCGTTGCCGGGGAGGCTAGGTAAGCGGCACTCACACCCCGTTAACTAAGCTCTTTTCTGGCGCTGTTGCCGGGGAGGTTAGTGCTTGAAGGTATATCTTTAGATCTTGCAATCGAATCTTTTAGTTTCTTGTTTTATCACTAGTTTAGTTAATAAAAGAAAACTAAAAAAATGGAATTGAGGTTGCCTCATATGCTTCATCTTTTTAATGTCTTTTGTGAAAATAAGGATTCTGATAATTATGCTCAATTGCTAGAGGAAGAATGCAATAAAATGTTTGACATACAATCTTTGAATGATGAGCATGATTGCAATGTTGTTAGTATGAATTCTTTGAATATCCATAGTACTAATGATGATTGCACTAGTCATGATAAAAATGTTTCTTATAAGCTGATAGTCTCCAACGTATCTATAATTTTTGATTGTTCCATGGTGTTATATTATCAATCTTGGATGTTTTATAATCATTTTATAGTCATCTTATATCATTTTTTGGTACTAACCTATTGACATAGTGCCAAGTGCTAGTTGCTGTTTTTTTCATGTTTTTTACATTGCAGAAAATCAATATCAAACGGAGCCCAAATGCCCCGAAACTTTACAGAAAATTTTTATGGTCCAGAAGGAACACAACGGGCCTTGGCTGCGCCTGGGGGGGGGTGCCTCGAGGGGGGCACAACCCACCAGGGCGTGCCAGGAGGCCCAGGTGCACCCTGGTGGGTTGTGCCCACCTCGGGTGCCCCCCGGACCGCCTCTTTGCTCTATAAATACCCCAATATTCCAGAAACCCTACGGGAGTCGATGAAATATTCATCCAGCTGCCGCACAGTCCAGAACCACCAGATCCAATCTAGACACCATCTTGGATGGGGTTCACCACCTCCATTGGTGCCTCTTCGATGATGCATGAGTAGTTCTTTGTAGACCTTCGTGTTCGTAGTTAGTAGCTAGATGGCTTCGTCTCTCTCTCTCTCTCTCTCTCTCTTGATTCTCAATACAATGGTCTCTTAGAGATCCATATGATGTAACTCTTTTGAAGTGTGTTTGTTGGGATCTGATGAACTTTGAGTTTATGATTAGTCATATCTTTTTATATCCTTGAAAGTATTTGAGTTTCTTTGATCTCTTTTATGCATGATTTCTTATAGCCTCGTATTTCTTCGGTATTTGGGTTTTGTTTGGCCAACTTGATCTATTTATCTTGCAATGGGAAGACGTGCTTTGTAGTGGGTTTGATCTTACTATGCTTGATCCTAGTGACAGAAAGGGAACCGACACATATGTATAGTTGCTACAAAGGATAAAACGATGGGGTCTATCTCTACATAGATAGATCTTGTCTACATCATGTCATTGTTCTTATTGCATTACTCCATTTCTCCATGAACTTAATACACTAGATGCATGCTGGATAGCGGTTGGTGTGTGGAGTAATAGTAGTAGATGCAGGCAGGAGTCGGTCTGCTAATCTTGGACGTGATGCCTATATAATGATCATGGCCAAGATATTATCATGAGTATTTGAAGTTCTATCAATTGCCCAACAATAATTCGTTTACCCACAGTTTGCTATTTTCTCGAGAGAAGCCACTAGTGAAACCTACGCCCCCAGGTCTCTTCCTCATATTATTTGCCGTTGCGATCTATTTTCGTTTGCTTTTATTTTCAGATCTATTAATCCAAAAACCCAAAAATACTTTGCTGCAATTTATTCTTATTTATTTGTTTGGCATTCGATCTATCAATCTACTACAAATTTACCTCACGTCCATTTGCCTATCTTGAGGCACCGTACCCCGGAAGGGATTGACAACCCCTTTAACACGTCGGGTTGCGACAAGTTGTTATTTGTGTGCAGGTGTTGTTTACGTTGTGTTGCTTGGTTCTCCTACTAGTTCGATAACCTCGGTTTCATATCTGAGGGAAATACCTACCGCTGTTGTGCTGCATCATCCCTTCCTCTTTAGGGAAATACCGACGTAGCTTCAAGCGACATGATAAGCATGTCAATTTTTGTGGAGTGCATAGAGTTTGCGGTTACATACCAAATAGGGTAGATAGATTTTGCAAGAGGCATACGTATTTAGAAACTAAATGATTTCAAGAGAGGCTAGATGTTTGTGCTGAAAAATTTAACTTTTCTCGCCATCCTTGTGAACTTTGCAATGAACATGGTCATTTAAATCTCCAATGCAAATTGTTCCATGATCGAATTGTGTCCAGAAGTTGTGATGACTTGATTTCCCTTGAGCATCATAATGAACTTAGTTTGCTTCTGGGATATGAAGAAATGAAATGTATAACTAAGTGTATTCCAGAATATAACCTTAAGAGATTTCTTGATTTTGATCTAGGGGAAATTTATATGTATTGTGCAGTAAATTGCATTGAGAATCCTTATATTGCCAATTACTTAAAGACAAGAAAACAAATAGAAGATGAAGAGAATACTAATGAAGGGGAACAGGTTTCCCAATATCCTCCTATTTTTTCTTATGATAAATCAGGTAATGAGGAGGAGCTTTTTATTCAACCAATCTCAGCAATAAGGAGCTCCAAAAGGTTGATTAAACCCACACATGACATGAAGAAGAAAAAGAAAAGATGGAGAAGCAAAGGTAAAAAGGTATCTCTCCCAAATGATGTTGCTCCTATTATTGTTATGCCTGTTACTCATTGTGATGATTATGATTGGGAAAGTAATGATACTTGTTATAATCATGAGAATATTTTTGGCACCAACTTAGAAAATTGTGATGATAATAATTGCTATATTATTGGTGCTATCCATACTATTAATGATGAGAGTGATTATGCTTATGATATGCAAAGGCCCAAGCTTGGGGATGCTATGTTTGATGAGAATGACATGTTTGAGAATTTGTTTGCTGCAATTAATGTTTATCCCAAGCATGGGGATGCTATGTTTAATGAAGAAGATATTTTTAGTCCCCCAAGTTTCGATGTGCAAATTTATTATGATAGCATGCCTCCTAGTTATTATGATTATTGTGATGACACTTATGTTATAAAAAGTAGTGTTGATTATATTTATAAAGCTTGTCATAATTATGATTACCATTTTTCTGAACATTATTCTCTTAATGTGGAAACAATTTATAGTATTCATGTTTCTTATGATACTCCCACTATTCCGAATGAGAAGAGTTTTGCTCATGTGGAGGGTAGTAAAATTTCTATGCTTTTGGATCATGGAAGTAATGCTTTATGTGATGGTTATATTGTTGAATTCATTCATGATGCCACTGAAAATTATTATGAGAGAGGAACATATGCTTTTACATATCTCAATAATATCAAGTTTCCTCTCTATGTGTTGAAAGTTTTGAAGTTATGCTTGTTTTACCTTCCTATGCTAGTTGAGTCTTGCTCCCATAAGTTGTTTGATCAAAAAATCCCTATGCATAGGAAGAGGGTTAGACTTAAATGTGCTAGTCATATTCTTCATGATGCTCCCATTATGTTTCAATTCCTATCTTTTATGTGAGCATCATTGAAATCATCATGCCTAGCTAGAAAGGCATTAAAGAAAAGCGCTTGTTGGGAGATGATACATCTCCAATGTATCTATAATTTTTGATTGCTCCATGCTATATTATCTACTGTTTTGGACATTATTGGGCTTTATTATCCACTTTTATATTATTTTTGGGACTAACCTATTAACCGGAGGCCCAGCCCAGAATTGCTGTTTTTTGCCTGTTTTAGGGTTTCGAAGAAAAGGAATATCAAACGGAGTCCAAACGGAATGAAACCTTCGGGAACGTGATTTTCTCAATGAATAGGACCAGAGAGACTTGGACCCTACATCAAGAAAAGAAACAGGAGGCCACGAGGTAGGGGGGCACACCCAGCTCCACCAGGCGCGCCCTCCACCCTCGTGGGCCCCCTGTTGCTCCACCGACGTACTCCTTCCTCCTATATATATCCATGTACCCCCAAACAATCAGATACAGAGCCAAAAACCTAATTCCACCGCCGCAACTTTCTGTATCCACGAGATCCCATCTTGGGGCCTGTTCCGGAGCTCCGCCGGAGGGGGCATCGATCACGAAGGGCTTCTACATCAACACCATAGCCCCTCCGATGAAGTGTAAGTAGTTTACCTCAGACCTACGGGTCCATAGTTAGTAGCTAGATTGCTTCTTCTCTCTTTTTGGATCTCAATACAATGTTCCCCCCTCTCTTGTGGAGAACTATTCGATGTAATCTTCTTTTTGCGGTGTGTTTGTCGAGATCGATGAATTGTGGGTTTATGATCAAGTCTATCTATGAATAATATTTGAATCTTCTCTGAATTCTTTTATGTATGATTGGTTATCTTTGCAAGTCTCTTCGAATTATCAGTTTGGTTTGGCCTACTAGATTTATCTTTCTTGCAATGGGAGAAGTGCTTAGCTTTGGGTTCAATCTTGCGGTGTCCTTTCCCGGTGACAGTAAGGGCAGCAAGGCACGTATTGTATTGTTGCCATCGAGGATAACAAGATGGGGTTTTCTTCATATTGCATGAGTCTATCCCTCTTCATCATGTCATCTTGCTTAAGGCGTTACTCTGTTTTTAACTTAATACTTTAGATGCATGCTGGATAGCGGTCGATGAGTGGAGTAATAGTAGTAGATGCAGGCAGGAGTCGGTCTACTTGTCTCGGATGTGATGCCTATATACATGATCATACCTAGATATTCTCATAACTATGCTCAATTCTGTCAATTGCTCAATAGTAATTTGTTCACCCACCATAGAATACTTATGCTCTCGAGAGAAGCCACTAGTGAAACCTATGGCCCCCGGGTCTATCTTTATCATATTGATCTCCTACTACTTAGTTATTTCCTTTGCTATTCACTTTGCCTTTATTTTACTTTGCATCTTTATCATAAAAATACCAAAAAGATTATGCTATCATATCCATCAGATCTCATTCTCGTAAGTGGCCCTATAGGGATTGACAACCCCTATTTGCGTTGGTTGCGAGGATTTATTTGTTTTGTGCAGGTGCGAGGGACTCACGCGTAGCCTCCTACTGGATTGGTACATTGTTTCTCAAAAACTGAGGGAAATACTTATGCTACTTTGCTGCATCATCCCTTCCTCTTTGGGGAAAACCAACGCAGTGCTCAAGAGGTAGCAAGAAGGATTTCTGGCGCCGTTGCCGGGGAGGTCTACGCAAAAGTCAACATACCAAGTACCCATCACATACCCTTATCTCCCGCATTACATTGTTTGCCATTTGCCTCTCGTTTTCCTCTCCCCCACTTCACCCTTGCCGTTTTATTCGCCCTCTCTCTCTATCCTCCCTCTCTTTCTCTATTTGCCTCTTTTTGCCCGCTTGCTTTTTGTTTGCTTGTGTGTTTGTTTGCTTGCTCGTCACGATGGCTCAAGATAATACTAAATTGTGTGACTTCACCAATACCAACAACAATGATTTTATTAGCACTCTGATTGCTCCTCTTACCGATGCTGAATCTTGTGAAATTAATACTGCCTTGCTGAATCTTGTCATGAAAGATCCATTTTCCGGCCTTCCTAGTGAAGATGCCGCTACCCATCTAAATAGCTTCGTTGATTTGTGTGACATGCAAAAGAAGAAAGATGTGTATAATGATATTGTTAAATTGAAGCTATTTCCTTTTTCGCTTAGATATCGTGCTAAAGCTTGGTTTTCGTCTTTGCCTAAAAATAGTATTGATTCATGGAACAAGTGCAAAGATGCTTTTATCTCTAAGTATTTTCCTCCCGCTAAGATCATCTCTCTTAGAAACGATATTATGAATTTTAAGCAACTTGATAATGAACATGTTGCACAAGCTTGGGAGAGAATGAAATTAATGATACGTAATTGCCCTACTCATGGTTTAAATTTGTGGATGATTGTTCAAAATTTTTATGCCGGATTGAATTTTGCTTCTAGAAATCCTTTAGATTCGGCCGCGGAGGCACTTTTATGGAAATCACTTTAGGAGAAGCTACTGAACTCCTAGATAATATTATGGTTAATTATTCTCAATGGCATACTGAAAGATCTACTAATAAAAAGGTGCATGCGATAGAAGAAATTAATGTTTTGAGTGGAAAGATGGATGAACTTATGAAATTATTTGCTAATAAGAGTGTTTCTTCTGATCCTAATGATATGCCCTTGTCTACTTTGATTGAGAATAATAATGAATCTATGGATGTGAATTTTGTTGGTAGGAACAATTTTGGTAACAACGCGTATAGAGGAAATTTCAACCCTAGGCCTTATCCTAGTAATCCCTCTAATAATTATGGTAATTCCTACAACAATTCTTATGGAAATTATAATAAGATGCCCTCTGATTTTGAATCTAATATTAAATAATTTATTACTTCACAAAAGAATTTTAATGCTATGATTGAAGAAAAAATGCTTAAGATTGATGATTTGGCTAGGAACGTTGATATAATTTCTCTTGATGTTGATTCTTTGAAACTTAGATCTATTCCACCTAAGCATGATATCAATGAGTCTCTCAAATCCATGAGAATTTCCATTGATGAGTGCAAAGAAAGAACCGCTAGGATGCGTGCTAAGAAAGATGCCTTTATAAGAGTGTGTTCTTCTAGTTCCTATGAAAATAAAGATGAAGATCTAAAAATTATTTATGTGTCCCCTATTAAATATTTGTTTTGCAATATGAATCTTGATAATTATGGGACTGAATATGATCCACCTTTACCTAGAAGGCGTTCCAAGAATTCGGAATTTGTTGATCTTGATGCTAAAATTGATAAAAGTGGGAATGAAGAAATTAAAACCCTGGATGTTGATAAACCCACTATTATGGATTTCAAGGAATTTAACTATGAAAATTTCTCTTTGATTGATTGTATTTCCTTGTTACAATCCGTGCTAAATTCTCCTCATGCTTATAGTCAAAATAAAGCGTTTACTAAACACATCGTTGATGCCTTGATGCAATCTTATGAAGAAAAACTTGAATTGGAAGTTTCTATCCCTAGAAAACTTTATGATGAGTGGGAACCAACTATTAAAATTAAAATTAAATATCATGAATGCTATGCTTTATGTGATTTGGGTGCTAGTGTTTCCATGATTCCAAAGGCTTTGTGTGATTTGTTAGGTTTCCGTGATTTTGATGATTGCTCTCTAAACTTGCACCTTGCGGATTCCACTATTAAGAAACCAATGGGAAGAATTAATGATGTACTTATTGTTGCAAATAGTAATTATGTGCCCATAGATTTTATTGTTCTTGACATGGATTGCAATCCTTCATGTCCTATTATTCTTGGTAGACCTTTCCTTAGAACGATTGATGCAATTATTGATATGAAGGAAGGAAATATTAGATTCCAATTTCCATTAAGGAAAGGCATGGAATACTTTCCTAGAAATAAAATTAAATTACCTTATGAATCTATTATGAGAGCCACTTATGGATTGCCTACCAAAGATGACAATACCTAGATCTATTCTTGCTTGTTATGCCTAGCTAGGGGCGTTAAACGATAGCGCTTGTTGGGAGGCAACCAATTTTATTTTTATTCCTTGATTTTTTCTCCTGTTTAGTAATAAATAATTTATCTAGCCTCTGTTTTGGTTGTGTTTTTGTGTTTAATTAGTGTTTGTGCCAGGTAGAACCGTTGGGAAGACTTGGGGAAAGTCTTGTTGAACTTGCTGTAAAAAACAGAAACTTTAGCGCTCACGAAAACTGCTGTCATTTTTATTTGGAAAGCGATATTTAGTTATTTATTTTTGAAGATGATTAATAGATAAATTCCTCACGTCCAGAAATTTATTTTAGAATTTTTGGGGTTCCAGATCTTGCGCTAGCTACAGATTACTACAGACTCTTCTGTTTTTGACAGATTCTGTTTTTCATGTGTTGTTTGCTTATTTTGATGAATCTATGGCTAGTAAAATGGTTTATAAACCATAGAGAAGTTGGAATACAGTAGGTATGACACCAATGTAAATAAAGAATGAGTTCATTACAATACCTTGAAGTGGTGTTTTATTTTCTTTCGCTAACGGAGCTCACGAGATTTTCTACTTTAAGTCTTGTGTTGTGAAGTTTTCAAGTTTTGGGTAAAGATTTGATGGATTATGGAACAAGGAGTGGCAAGAGCCTAAGCTTGGGGATGCCCATGGCACCCCCAAGATAATCTAAGGACACCTAAAATCCAAAGCTTGGGGATGCCCCGGAAGGCATCCCCTCTTTCGTTTACTTCTATCGGTAACTTTACTTGGAGCTATATTTTTATTCGCCACATGATATGTGTTTTACTTGGAGCGTCTTGTACCATTTGAGTCTTTGCTTGTTAGTTTACCACAATCATCCTTTCTGTACACACCTTTTGAGATAGCCATACATGATTTGGAATTTGTTAGAATACTCTATGTGCTTCGCTTATATCTTTTGAGTTATATAATTTTGCTCTAGTACTTCACTTATATCTTTTAGAGCACGGTGGTGGATTTGTTTTATAGAAACTATTGATCTCTCATGCTTCACTTAGATTATTTTGAGAGTCTTAAATAGCATGGTAATTTACTTAAAATCCTAATATGCTTGGTATACAAGATTAATAATAAAACTTTCTTACGAGTGTGTTGAATACTATGATAAGTTTGATACTTGATAATTGTTTTGAGATATAAAGATGGTGATATTAAAGTTGTGCTAGTTGAGTAGTTGTGAATTTGAGAAATACTTCTGTTGAAGTTTGTGATTCCCGTAGCATGCACGTATGGTGAACCGTTATGTGATGAATTTAGAGCATGATTTATTTTTTGATTGTCTTCCTTATGAGTGGCGGTCGGGGACGAGCGATGGTCTTTTCCTACCAATCTATCCCCCTAGGAGCATGCGCGTAATACTTTGCTTTGATAACTTGTAGATTTTTGCAATAAGTATATGAGTTCTTTATGACTAATGTTGAGTCCATGGATTATACGCACTCTCACCCTTCCACCTTTGCTAGCCTCTCTAATACCGCGCACCTTTCGCTGGTGTCATACACCCACCATATACCGTCCTCAAAACAGACACCATACCTACCTATTATGGCATTTCCATAGCCATTCCGAGATATATTGCCATGCAAATTTCCACCGTTCCGCTTCATCATTGTCATATTGCTTAGCATGATCATGTAGTTGACATCGTATTTGTGGCAAAGCCACCGTTCATAATTCTTTCATACGTGTCACTCTTGAGTCATTGCATATCCTGGTACATCACCGGAGGTATTCATATAGTCATATTTTGTTCTAAGTATTGAGTTGTAATTGTTGAGTTGTAAGAAAAATAAAAGTGTGATGATCATCATTATTAGAGCATTGTCCCAGTGAGGAAAGGATGATGGAGACTATGATTCCCCCACAAGTCAGGATGAGACTCCGGACGAAAAAAAGAGAAAGAAAAGAGGCCATAAAAAAGAGAGAAAATGCCCAAATAAAAAAATGAGAGAAAAAGAGAGAAGGGACAATGTTACTATCCTTTTACCACACTGGTGCTTCAAAGTAGCACCATGATATTCATAGTAGAGAGTCTCTCATGTTATCACTTTCATATACTAGTGGGAATTTTTCATTATAAGAACTTGGCTTCTATATTCCAATGATGGGCTTCCTCAAATTGCCCTAGGTCTTCATGAGCAAGCAAGTTGCATGCACACCCACTTAGTTTCTTTTGAGCTTTCATATACTTATAGCTCTAGTGCATCCGTTGCATGGCAATCCCTACTCACTCACATTGATATCTATTGATGGGCATCTCCATAGCCCGTTGATATGCCTAGTTGATGTGAGACTATCTTCTCCCTTTTTTTCTTCTCCAGAACCACCACTCTATTCCACCTATAGTGCTATATCCATGGCTCACGCTCATGTATTGCGTGAAGATTGAAAAAGTTAGAGAATGTCAAAAGTATGAAACAATTGCTTGGCTTGTCATCGGGGTTGTGCATGATTTAAATATTTTGTGTGGTGAAGATAGAGCATAGCCAGAGTATATGATTTTGTAGGGACAACTTTCTTTAGCCATGTTATTTTGAGAAGACATAATTGCTTTGTTAGTATGCTTGAAGTATAATTATTTTTATGTCAATATGAACTTTTGTCTTGAATCTTTCAGATCTGAATATTCGGACCACAATTAAGAAGAATTATATTAAAATTATGCCAAGTAGCACTCCGCATCAAAAATTCTGTTTTTGTCATTTACCTACTCGAGGACGAGCAGGAATTAAGCTTGGGGATGCTTGATACATCTCCAACGTATCTATAATTTTTGATTGCTCCATGCTATATTATCTACTGTTTTGGACATTATTGGGCTTATTATCCACTTTTATATTATTTTTGGGACTAACCTATTAACCGGAGGCCCAGCCCAGAATTGTTGTTTTTTGCCTGGTTTAGGGTTTTGGAAGAAAAGGAATATCAAACGGAGTCCAAACGGAATGAAACCTTCGGGAACGTGATTTTCTCAACGAATAAGACCAGAGTGACTTGGACCCTACGTCAAGAAAATAAACATGAGGCCACGAGGTAGGGGGGCGTGCCCACCCCCACCAGGCGCACCCTCCACCCTCGTGGGCCCCCTGTTGCTCCACCGACGTACTCCTTCCCCCTATATATATCCACGTACCCCCAAACGATCAGATACGGAACCAAAAACCTAATTCCACCACCGCAACTTTCTGTATCCACGAGATCCCATCTTGGGGCCTATTCCGGAGCTCCGCCGGAGGGGGCATCGATCACGGAGGGCTTCTACATCAACACCATAGCCCCTCCGATGAAGTGTGAGTACTTTACCTCAGACCTACGGGTCCATAGTTAGTAGCTAGATGACTTCTTCTCTCTTTTTGGATCTCAATACAATGTTCTCCCCCTCTCTTGTGGAGAACTATTCGATGTAATCTTCTTTTTGCGGTGTCTTTGTTGAGACCGATGAATTGTGGGTTTATGATCAAGTCTATCTATGAATAATATTTGAATCTTCTCTAAATTCTTTTATGTATGATTGGTTATCTTTGCAAGTCTCTTCGAATTATCAGTTTGGTTTGGCCTACTAGATTGATCTTTCTTGCAATGGGAGAAGTGCTTAGCTTTGGGTTCAATCTTGCGGTGTCCTTTCCCGGTGACAGTAAGGGCAGCAAGGCACGTATTGTATTGTTGCCATCGAGGATAACAAGATGGGTTTTCTTCATATTGCATGAGTCTATCCCTCATCATCATGTCATCTTGCTTAAGGCGTTACTCTGTTTTTAACTTAATACTCTAGATGCATGCTGGATAGCGGTTGATGAGTGGAGTAATAGTAGTAGATGCAGGCAGGAGTCGGCCTACTTGTCTCGGACGTGATGCCTATATACATGATTATACCTAGATATTCTCATAACTATGCTCAATTCTGTCAATTGCTCAACAGTAATTTGTTCACCCACCATAGAATAGTTATGCTCTCGAGAGAAGACACTAGTGAAACCTATGGCCCCCAGGTCTATCTTTATCATATTGATCTCCTACTACTTAGTTATTTCCTTTGCTATTTACTTTGCCTTTATTTTACTTTGCATCTTTATCATAAAAATACCAAAAATATTATCTTATCATATCTATTAGATCTCACTCTCGTAAAGTGTCCCTATAGGGATTGACAACCCCTATTTGCATTGGTTGCGAGGATTTATTTGTTTTGTGCATGTGCAAGGGACTCGCGCGTAGCCTCCTACTAGATTGATACCTTGGTTATCAAAAACTGAGGGAAATACTTACGCTACTTTGCTGCATCATCCCTTCCTCTTCGGGGAAAACCAATGAAGTGCTCAAGAGGTAGCAAGAGATAACCCAATATTTACCTCTGATGTTTTTGTGTGTTCACATGATTATGCTACTATAGTAATCATGTTTTATAGCTTTTGTTTCAATAAAGTGCCAAGTAAGACCGGCTTACGGTGATAGTTAATTTAATCTTGCTGAAAAATTGAAACTTTTGCGCTCAGGAAAACAATTCTCATTATTAACAGAAGTGTGATAAAATACTGATTCTTTTTGCAGAAGATTTATGAACAAATTGCACAGGTTGTCCTAATTTTTCAGAATTTTTGGAGTTACAGAAGTATTCGAGAGTTACAGATTACTACAGACTGTTCTGTTTTTGACAGATTCTATTTTCATTGTGTTGTTTGCTTATTTTGATGAATCTATGGGTAGTATCGGAGGGTATGAACCATGGAGAAGTTGGAATACAGTAGATATAACACCAATATAATTTTAGAATGAGTTCTGATGACCCACAAGTATAGGGGATCAATTGTAACCTTTTCAATAAGTAAGAGTGTCGAACCCAACGAGGAGCGGAAGGAAATGGCATGTAACATCCCAAATTTTCAATTTGGAATGTTATACACTAGATCATCATTGCATAGCATATTTTATTGCATTTTGGCTGATCCTAGAAAATTCTACGCAACTCAAGGACCCTCGGAGAGAGTTGGGGATTTCGTTATTTTCATATTTTAGTTTTTCTCAAATTTTGAAAATAGGATCATTTGATTTTATTTATTTTATCTTAAATTATTTCTATTACAAAAATATGAGAGAGGGAATAAAATGACTTTCCCAAAATAAAGAAATATTGAGGATTTAATAAAAAAATCAAATAAGATTTTATTTTGGTTTTATTTGCTATTTTATTTGAATTTAGGAAAAATGGGCGTTTTTCAAAATTGCATTTAGGCCCCAAATAAATGTTCATCCAGTGCGGCTTGATTTTAGAACCCCGGGAAAATTTATTTCTGGATTTTTGGAGTCCGTTTAGTATTTGTTTTTTTCTGAGCGTAATTATTTAAAAAAAAGAGTCCGAACCGACTCTGGGCCGTAACCGGCCAGGACTCCGCCTGGCCGGACCTTTATATAGCGCCGCCGTGGCCAGCCCAGCCACGCCATGCCCCCGAGACCCTAACCCTAGAGCGTCGCCGCCACCGCGCCGCTGGAGGTAGTTTTTCGCCGCCGCTTTTTAGAAAAAACGATCGGTTTTCCGTCGGTTTTGTTCGGTTTTTTTAGGTTCGTTTTTTTAATAGATCAGTTTTTTCGGTTTATTTTTTATTTTTTTAGCGAGCGTTCGCCCGTTCGTTCGTTCTAACGAATGTTCGTCGTTTTTCTTTTTCTCGGATTAAATCCGCGATTTTTCTGATCGCGATCTCTGATCCGATGTTCGTTTTAGTATAACTTTTCACTCGTTTATCGGAATCAGGCGATTCAAGCGCCTGGAGTTTCGTTTCGAAACCCCCTTTCCGTTTAACCAACTCAAAAAAGTTTTTGCCACTATAAAAATTGCCCTAGATCCATAATAGTAAATGAAGCTTGTTTCTTTTGCCGTTTGTCTTTCGTTGTTTCATTCGATTTGATTCTTTTTGCCAACCGGAGTTCTTAAGTTGAACTTTCTGATTAGATCTCTTATTTGTGTTTTACCTGTGCATTAGTTGAGTACTTATGCTTGTTTGTTTGCGATAGAGTACCCAGAGTGCGCCGCTTGCTACTTCGAATCGCTAGGTTTTGCGGATCATCAGCAAGGCAAGTAACACTTTGATCATACGTCCTACTACCCAGTTTTATTGCATTAGATCAATCCTCACACATTGCATGATTAGGATCTAATTAAATTGTGGGTTTGGGAAGTAGTTGAGGTAAAACCTATTACCTGTTTATTATCAAACCTTTGGGAGTTACATCTACGTTGCTTATTATGCCATGCTATGCTAGTAGACGTGGATTGGGTGAGTGTATCCATGACAGATGTGAGATTGTTAATTAATGGTTTATCTAAGGTGGCAACCTAAACACACATCTGGGTGGATTGAGGCACCTGGGTATTCCAGCGATTGCCTGTTTTCTTTTGGACCGCCACCCAGGCTCAAAGGGATCATGAGATTATTCATGCTAGAAACTTCCGTGTGTGGCCACAAGCTACTATGGGCTCTTGCATAGTTGACTAAGTCATGCAAACTCTTACAGTGGTAGACTAGCAGATGTAGGGGATGTAGGTTGGTACGGTGTACCCATTCGTAAGCTGCTAGCGCTTCTGAAAGACTATGTCTCGGTCATCCATTTCTCAAACACCATGTTGTGCGAGAAATCCAACGGAGGAGATCGGGTCTTGTGGGGAAAAGTGTGCAAACCTCTGCAGAGTGTATAAACTAATCATGGTTAGCCGTGTCCCCGGTTATGGACATCTTGAGTATCTAGTACCTGGATTATCTTGTGAATCTCAACATGTTACTCTAAAATTAATTTTGCTGGGTTTTGTTTAATGATGATGCTTTAATTGGGATTGAGAATGCTGTCAACCATTCTCAATGTTTAACAACTACCATGATAGTTAAATAAAATTTATTCCTTTGCAGTAGGGAAAAATTGGCTTTACGCAAAATTGTAACCATAGAGCTTTCCACCAGCCATATATGCATATAGAATAGCCTATTTCATTCAATTACTCTCTATGTGTTACATTGCCAGCATATTCCATGTGCTGACCTGTTTCGGGCTGCAACGTTAATGTTGCAGACTTTTTAGACGACGATTAAGGTGCCCTTAGGTCGTGGTTCTATACTCAGTGATGCCGTTGGAGTTGATGGATTCACTTATCTTCCAAGCCTTCTGCTGTTATCGTTATTAGATGGCCTTAAGCCATATTTATTGTAATAAGTTCTCTTTTGAGACACTCGATGTAACAAGTGTGTGATTGTTGCTCTGTTATAAATCCTTCAAGAACTGTGTGGTGTCAGCATTACTGATCCAGGGATGACACCTGAGCATAGAGATTTGACCGTTTGAGGTCTGGTCGCTACAAGATGGTATCAGAGCACACGCTGACTGTAGGACACGACCACTAAGCTAAAAACCTAGATCCCTACTCACTCTCTTCTCATTCTGACCTCTCATCTTTTCTACTCTTTTAGGATGGCGGATGCAAGGAACAAGTTCACGCAACCGGATGAAGATACACCCTTTGGACGTCACTTGAAGGAAGTCACTAGATACCTGAACATAGGAGTACCCAGCTTCACCGGGACCTACAATGCCACTCTACCTGAAGAAGAGCGCAGGATGATTCAAGTTCAAGTTCGAGGAAGGACGTTCATGCCAGTCACTGAGCCCATAGAGTTTTCTTTTGATGCACCAACATGGAGTCTAGGAAAGAGCATGGTAGATCACATCGCCATGGGACGCATTGGAGAAGTTTACCACAATGATCTCAAGGATACTATCTACCAGATTTGTGGGCGCCGAGATGAGCACTGGGAGATGATCAGCACCAGGAAGGATAGATCAATTACAGCTTTTATCCAGGAGTTAAACCAACACATTCGACGTCAGGAGAACCAGATGTGTGCCGACATGATAGATCTGAAGAAGGCAAGGACTAGAATCAAGGAACTGGAGGAAGAACTCAAGGCTACGCGTGAAGATTATGAAGAGGAAATCAAAGTATTAGTGGAGAAGAATGACGATCTGATCAAGAAGATTGGAATATTTATGGGAGCCCCTACACCAGTAGAAGAAGACGAAGAACCCAATGAGATTCGGCCGGAAGACTACATCATCATCGACGACACCGACTCGGATCCAGATGATAGCGATGAGGACTATGTTGATGAAGCTGGAGCAGATATCATGGAGTCTGCAACCGAAGAATATTTCTAGTAGACCACCACAATAGTAGTAGTAGTCCACCATGTAAATATAGTAGTTCGAGCACTTTTGCGATAGTTAGACCGATTGTATGCCCTTGTTTGATTGATTGAATGAAGTGAATTGTTTGCTTTTGTCTCATGTGCATATGGGTAGTGTTTTCTCTTTAGACCCCCTCTATTCTTAAATCTCATCTTTTCTAAACCCTCAGATGCCTCCAAGACGTGACCCCGGATTTACCTTCCCACCGGAGCTCACCCAATTGATCCAGCAGCAGAACACATTGATGTAGATGCTAGTCCAAAATCAGAATCAGGGGAACAACAACAACAACCCACCACCACCACCACCACCTGTTGATCACTTAGCCTATTTTCTTAGGCTGAATCCGCTGGTGTTTTCCAGTAGCACCGAGCCGATAGTAGTAGATGATTGGCTCAGTAAGACAGCTAGAGAGTTGACCACGACAGGATGCACATATGCGGAAAAGGTGAAGTTTGCCGCACATCAACTTAAAGGACCCGCATCATCATGGTGGGAGAATTTCACAGCCACTTTCCCTGTCGACACTGTCACGTGGGACCAGTTTCAGCAGGCTTTTCGTACTGCCCATGTTTCAGCAGGAGCTATGGCCATGAAGAAGCAAGAGTTTCGCAACTTGCACCAAGGAGGACGGACAGTTGGCCAGTATGTGGAGGACTTTAGTAAGTTAGCACGTTATGCCCCAGATGACGTTGCTACGGATGCAGCTAAGCAGGAGAAGTTTCTGGAAGGACTGAATGATGAGTTGAGCATGCAGTTGATGGTAGCAACCTTCAACAACTACCAGGAGTTGGTAGATCGTGCTCTCATGATTGAAGGGAAGCAGCAGGAGATTGAGAATCACAAGAGGAAGTATGGACAAGGAAAGTACCATTCAGGAGCTCAGCAGAAGCCACGTTTTACCCCTAGACCCAGAGGACATTTTCAGCATACCCATGGAGGAGGTAGCTCGCACAATCACAATGGCACCAAGAATGGTAATGGGAATGGAGGAAGCAACGGCTAGAACCACACCAACCGATCAACCCCATCCAAGAAAGACCTGAGCCAAGTCACTTGCTTTAAGTGCCAGAAGACCGGACATTATGCCAATGAATGTCCTGAATCCTAGAATGGAAATGGCAATGGAAGCTCTAGGAAAAAGCCGAACCCTTTCAACAGGGGACAAGTGAACCACGTAAATGTGGAGGAGGTTGAAGCCCAACCCGATGCAGTAATAGGTAAGTTTTTGGTTAAGTCATTTACTGCACTCGTTCTTTTTGATACTGGTGCATCACATTCATACATATCAAGGGGATTTGTGGATAAGTATAAACTGCCAACCCAAGCCCTTAGGTCACCCATGTTAGTAACCTCACCTGGAGCAGAGTATATGGCTAGTCTATGGTGTGATCGGTTACCATTAAGGATTGGTAACTACGTATCTCCCTCAGACCTAATAGTGTTGGAATCTTAAGGATTGGATGTGATATTAGGCATGGATTGGCTATCAAAGTATGAAGGGAATATTGAATGTGCTAGTAAGTCAATTTTGCTTACTACCCCAGAAGGAAGAAGGATCAAGTATGTATCCCAGCATGTGCCAAAGAGGACTCAAGTAAATTGTTTAACAGGAGTTGTGCAGGAGGAAGTACCGGTGGTGAAGGATTTCCCGAATGTATTTCCAGAAGAATCGCCAGGCATGCCACCGGATAGAGATATTGAGTTTTTGATTGAACTTTTGCCACGCACAGGGCCAATATCAAAGAGACCATATAGGATGCCCACAAAGAATTTGGTGGAGATTAAGAAGCATATTAAGGAGTTACTGGATAAAGGATATATTCACCCAAGTTCTTCACCTTGGGGATCGCCAGTACTTCTAGTGGAGAAGAAGGATGGATCGTTAAGGATGGTTGTTGATTATCGAGGGTTAAATGAAGTAACCATCAAGAACAAGTACCCGCTACCAATGATCAATGATCTGTTTGATCGATTGCAAGGAGCTAAGGTATTTTCCAAGATCGATCTGTGATCAGGATACCACCAGTTGAAGATTCGAGAACATGATATACCTGAGACGGCTTTTACCACCAGGTATGGGCTGTACGAGTATACCGTTATGTCATTTGGTCTGACTAACTCACCTGCATATTTTATGAACATGATGAACAAGGTTTTTATGGAGTTTCTGGATAAGTTCATCGTAGTGTTCATTAATGATATCCTGGTTTACTCGAAAAATGAAGAGGAGCATAAGGAGCATTTGCGTTTGGTTCTTGGAAAGCTCAAAGAACATCAATTATATGCCAGGTTTAGCAAATGTGAGTTTTGGTTGAAGGAAGTTGGATTTCTCGGACACGTTATATCAGGAGAAGGTATAGAAGTAGATCCCACTAAAGTTGATACCATGACCAATTGGGAAGCCCCAACAAAGTTGGAGAGATCCGGCGTTTTCTTGGACTCGCAGGATACTACCGGAGATTCATTGAGAATTTCTCAAAGATTGCGAAGCCTATGACGGAGTTGTTGAAAAAGGATACCAAGTTCATAGGGACTGAGGAATGTGAGGCTAGTTTCCAGGAGTTGAAGAAATGTTTGGTTACATCACCTTGTTGATTTTGCCAGATCAGACCAAGGATTATGAGGTGTATTGCGATGCTTCACGTCGAGGACTTGGAGCAGTGCTTATGCAGGAAGGAAGAGTTGTTTCCTATGCCTCACAACAGCTTAAGCCTCATGAGTTGAATTATGCTATGCATGATTTGGAGTTAGCAGCTGTAGAGCATGCATTGAAAGCCCGGAGACATTTTCTCATTGGAAACCATTGCGAGGTGTACACGGATCACAAGAGTTTGAAGTATATTTTCACGCAGAAGGAGTTGAACCTCAGGCAAAGGAGATGGTTGGAGCTCATCAAGGATTATGATATGAGATTGCATTATCACCCCGGAAAGGCTAACATAGTAGCTGACACGTTGAGCCGTAAAAGTCATGTCAACACCTTAATGACGGGAGATTTACCAAGGGAGTTAGCCGAGAATCTTCGTGAGCTATATTTGGAGATAGTTCCGAGAGGCTATGTAGCAGCATTGGAGATTCAGCCTACTTTGATGGATAAGATCAGGGACGCTCAAAGGACTGACAAAGAGATCGCTTCTATTAAGGGGAAAATGAGCAAAGGAAAAGCTAAGGGATTTCGTGAGGATGAGCAAGATACCCTACGGTTTGAAGACCGTGTTTATGTGTCTAATGATTCGAAGATCAGGAAGTTTATTCTACAAGAGGCCCATGATTCACCATATTCGATCCACCCAGGAAATACCAAGATGTATTTGGATTTGAAGGATACTTTCTGGTGGACCGGAATGAAGAAGGATATTGCGGAATATGTAGCAGTTTGTGATGTATGCCAGAGAGTGAAGGCAGAGCATCAGAAGCCAGCATGATTGCTACAGCCATTGCCGATATCCGAATGGAAGTGGGATAAGTTAGGCATGTATTTTATTACGGGTTTACCCAAAACTCATTCAGGCTATGACTCAATATGGGTTGTAGTTGATCATTTGACAAAGGTAGCTCATTTCATTCCAGTGAAGACTACCTATACCAGTGCAAAGTTGGCAAAGATATACATGACCAGAATCGTATGTCTGCATGGAGTTCCAAGGAGCATTGTATCAGATAGAGGAACCCAATTCACCTCAAAGTTCTGGAATCAGTTGCATGAAACTTTGGGTACCAGACTGGAGTTTAGTACAGCTTTCCATCTGCAGACAGATGGACAGACCGAGAGAGTCAATCAGATTTTGGAGGATATGCTAAGAGCTTGTGCGCTAGATTACAGATCTAGTTGGGACGAGAATTTGCCATATGCAGACTTCTCTTACGACAACAGTTATCAATCCAGTTTGAAGATGGCCCCTTTCGAAGCCTTGTACGGAAGGAGGTACAGGACCCCATTGTCGTGGGATGAAGTTGGAGACCGTCAGTTGTTTGGACCGGATCTGATTAAGGAGTCTGAACAGAAAGTGAAATTGGTACGCGATAGGCTCAAGGTAGCCCAATCCAGGCAGAAGAGTTATGCAGATTCTAAACGCAAGGAGACAGTTTACAAAGTCGGAGACCGAGTTTATCTTCGAGTATCACCACTTCGAGGAGTTAAGCGCTTTGGAGTTAAGGGGAAGTTAGCGCCACATTTTGTAGGCCCATACAAAGTTTTGGAGCGTATGAGAGAAGTAGCCTATAAGTTGGAGTTGCCCGAAGGATTGTCAGGAGTTCACGATGTGTTCCACGTTTCCTAGTTGAAGAAGTGCCACGCATAAATGGCTGATATACCGCTGAGACAGTGCCACTGGAAGCCATTCAGTTGGATAGTGATTTGACCTATGAGGAGAAACCAGTTAAGATTCTAGAGTATACCAGTCGAGTCACCCGCAGCAAGGTTATCAAGTTTTGCAAAGTTCAGTGGAGTCACCACACGGAGGATGAAGCCACCTGGGAGCGAGAGGAAGAATTGCTGAAGGACCACCCTCACCTATTTTCTAGCCAACCCGAATCTCGAGGGCGAGATTCATCTTAAGGGGGGTAGGTTTGTAACATCCCAAATTTTCAATTTGGAATGTTATACACTAGATCATAATTGCATAGCATATTTTATTGCATTTTGGCTGATCCTAGAAAATTCTACGCAACTCAAGGACCCTCGAAGAGAGTTGGGGATTTCGTTATTTTCATATTTTGGAGTCCGTTTAGTATTCCTTTTGTTTTTTTTGAGCGTAATTATTTAAAAAAAAGAGTCCGAACCGACTCTGGGCCGTAACCGGCCAGGACTCCGCCTGGCCGGGCCTTTATATAGCGCCGCCGAGGCCAGCCCAGCCGCGCCCCGCCCCCGAAACCCTAACCCTAGAGCGCCGCCACCGCTCCGCGCCGCCGCCTCGCCATGCCGCCGCCCACCGCCGCCGCCGCTCCACGCCGCCGCCTCGCCGTGCCGCCGCCCACCGCCGCCGCCGCCGGAGGTAGTTTTTCGCCGCCGTTTTTTTAGAAAAACCGATCGATTTTCCGTCGGTTTTGTTCGGTTTTTTAAGGTTCGTTTTTTAATAGATCGGTTTTTCCAGTTTATTTTTTTCAGCGAGCGTTCGCCCGTTCGTTCATTCTAACGAACGTTCATTGTTTTTCTTTTTCTCGGATTAAATCCGCGATTTTTCTGATCGCGATCTCTGATCCGATGTTTGTTTTAGTATAACTTTTCGTTCATTTATCGGAATCAGGCGATTCAAGCGCCTGGAGTTTCGTTTCGAAACCCTCTTTCCGTTTAACCAACTCAAACAAGTTTTTGCCACTGTAAAAATTTCCCTAGATCCATAATAGTAAACGAAGCTTGTTTCTTTTGCCGTTTGTCTTTCGTTGTTTCGTTCAATTTGATTCTTTTTGCCAACCGGAGTTCTTAAGTTGAACTTTCTGGTTAGATCTTTTATTTGTGTTTTACCTGTGCATTAGTTGAGTACTTATTGTATGCTTGTTTGTTTGCGATAGAGTACCCGGAGTGCGCCGCTTGCTACTTCGAATCGCTAGGTTTTGCAGATCATCAGCAAGGCAAGTAACACTTTGATCATACCTCCTACTACCCAGTTTTATTGCATTAGATCAATCCTCACACATTGCATGATTAGGATCTAATTAAATTGTGGGTTTGGGAAGTAGTTGAGGTAGAACCTATTACCTGTTTATTATCAAACCTTTGGGAGTTACTTCTATGTTGCTTATTATGCCATGCTATGCTAGTAGACGTGGATTGGGTGAGTGTATCCATGGCAGATGTGAGATTGTTAATTAATGGTTTATCTAAGGTGGCAACCTAAACACACATCTGGGTGGATTGAGGCACCTGGGTATTCCAGCGATTGCCTGTTTTCTTCTGGACCGCCACCCAGGCTCAAAGGGATCATGAGATTATTCATGCTAGAAACTTCCGTGTGCAGCCACAAGCTACTATGGGCTCTAGCATAGTTGACTAAGTCGTGCGAACTCTTACAGTGGTAGACTAGCAGATGTAGGGGATGTAGGTTGGTATGGTCTACCCGTTCGTAAGGTGCTAGCACTTCTGAAAGACTATGTCTCGGTCATCCGTTTCTCAAACACCATGTAGTGCGAGAAATCCAACGGAGGAGATCGGGTCTTGTGGGGAAAAGTGCGCAAACCTCTGCAGAGTGTATAAACTAATCATGGTTAGCCGTGTCCCTGGTTATGGACATCTTGAGTATCTAGTACCTGGATCATCTTGTGAATCTCAACATGTTACTCTAAAATTAATTTTGCTGGGTTTTGTTTAATGATGATGCTTTAATTGGGATTGAGAATGCTGTCAACCATTCTCAATGTTTAACAACTACCATGATAGTTAAAATAAAATTTATCCCTTTGCAGTAGGGAAAAAATGGCTTTACGCAAAATTGTAACCATAGAGATTTCCACCAGACATATATGCATATAGAATAGCCTATTTCATTCCATTACTCTCTATGTGTTACATTGCCAGCATATTCCATGTGCTGACCCGTTTCGGGCCGCAATGTTAATGTTGCAGACTTTTCAGACGATGATTAAGGTGCCCTTAGGTCGTGGTTCTATACTCAGTGATGCCGTTGGAGTTGATGGACTCACTTATCTTCCAAGCCTTCCGCTGTTATCATTATTAGATGGCCTTAAGCCATATTTATTGTAATAAGTTCTCTTTTGAGACACTCGATGTAACAAGTGTGTGATTGCTACTCTGTTATAAATCCTTCAAGTACTGTGTGGTGTCAGCATTACTGATCCAGGGATGACACCTGAGCACAGAGATTGGACCGTTTGAGGTCTGCTCGCTACATGGCAAGTGGTTTTCAGCAAGGTAATGTCTGCAAGTGCTGAAATTGTAAGTAACAGAGTGATACATCTCCAACGTATATATTATTTATGAAGTATTCATGCTGTTATATTATCATGCTTTGATGTTCTACAATCATTTTATAGCAACTTTATATCATTTATTGTGTACTAACCTATGGACCCAGTGCCTAGTGCCAGTTGATGTTTTTTGCTTGTTTTTTACATCGCAGGATATCAATATCAAACGGAGTCCAAAAACCATGAAACTTTTCATGGATTTTTATGGTCCAGAAGATATCCAATGGGCCAGAGCAGCACCTGTGGGGTGCTCCGAGGGGGGCACAACCCACCAGGGTGCGCCTGTGGGCGCAGGCACGGTGGCCTTCCGTACCCCCTCTTCGCCCTATAAATCGTAAAATATGCCGAAAAACGTCGGGGTATCCCTAGATCAGAAGTTCCGCCGCCGCAAGGCTTTGTAGCCACGGGAAACCAATCTAGACCCCGTTCCGGCACCCTGCCAGAGGGGGGAATCATCACCGGTGGCCATCTTCATCATCCCGGCGGCCACCACGATGAGGAGGGAGTAGTCCACCCTCAGGGTTGAGGGTTTGTACCAGTAGCTATGTGTTTAATCTCTCTCTCTCTCATGTTCTTGATGGCACGATCTTGATGTATCGGGGGACTTTGTTAATATAGTTGGATCATATGGTGTTTTCTGCTCTCCATCTTATTGTGATGAATTGAGTTTCCCTTTGAGATTTCGTTTTATTGGATTAAATACTTTTATGGATTTGAGAGCACTTGATATATGTCTTGCATATGAATACCCGTGGTGACAATGGGGTATTATTTTGATTACTTGATATATGTTTTGGCACTCAACTCACGGATTCCCGAGGTGACATTGGGGTAACGTACGCATAAGGGTTGATGCACGTTCTTGTCTTTGTTTCTCCGGTAGAAATCTTAGGGCACTCTTTGAGGTTCTTTGTGTTGGATTGAGTATTATGAATCTGAAATTAGTTGGTGTTCTTTTAGTACGAACTCCGGGATAGATCGATCGGAAAGAATAGCTTCGAGGTGGTTTCGTACCCTACAAACGATTTCTTCTTATGTTCTCCGCTAGATATATAGGAACTTTGGAGTGATTCTTCGTTGCATGTTGAGGGATGGTTATATGATCCATTTATATTAGCATTGTTGAGAGATAGCACTAGCGAAAGTACGTACCTTAGGCCCCATTTTCAAGCATTGCAAAACCGTTCGTGCTCCGTTTTTACCAATTGCTATGTAGCGACCAGACCTCAAATAGTCTGATCTCTGTGCTTTAGTGTCATCCCTGGATCAGTTATGCTGACACGCACAGTACTTGAAGGATTTATAACAGAGTAGCAATCACACACTTATTACATCGAATGTCTCCAAAGAGAACTTATTGCAAAATAATATGGCTTAAGGCCATCTAATAAAGATAACAGCGGAAGTCTTGGAAGATAAGTGAGTCCATCAACTCCAACGTCATCACTGAGTATAGAACCACGACCTAAGGCACCTTACTTGTCGTCTGAAAAATCCGCAACATGAACATTGCAGCCCGAGAATGGGTTAGCACATGGAATATGCTGGCAATGTAACACATAGAGAGTAATGAACAGAAATAGGCTATACTACATGCATATATGGCTGGTGGAAAGCTCTATGGTTACAGTTTTGCGTAACGCCATTTTTTCCCTACTGCAAAGGAATACATTTTATTTAACTAACATGGTGGTTGTTAAACATTGAGAGTGTAGACACCCTCTCAATCCCAATTAAGCATCATCATTAAAACCCAACAAAATTAATTAAAGTCACATGATGAGATTCACATGATAATCCAAGTACTAGATACTCAAGACGTCCATAACCGGGGACACGGCTAATCATGATTAGTTTATACACTCTGCAGAGGTTTGCACACTTTTCCCCACAAGACTCGATCTCCTCCGTTGGGATTCTCGCACTACATGGTGTTTGAGAAACGGATGACCGAGACATAGTCTTTCAGAAGCGCTAGCACCTTATGATCGGGTAGACCGTTACACCTACTTTCCCCTACATCTGCTAGTCTACCACTGTAAGAGTTCACACGACTTAATCAACTATGCTAGAGCCCATAGTAGCTTGTGGCTGCACACGGAAGTTTCTAGCATGAATAATCTCATGATCCCTTTGAGCCTGGGTGGCGGTCCATAAAGAAAAATAGGCAATCGCTGGAATACACAGGTGCCTCAATCCACCCAGATGTGTGTTAAAGTTGCCACCTTAAGTAAACCATTAAATAACAATCTCACATCTGTCATGGATACACTCACCCAATCCATGTCTACTAGCATAGCATGGCATAAGCAAACGTAGAAGTAACTTCCAAAGGTTTGATAAGAAAACATGTAATAGGTACTACTCATCTACTTCCCAAGACCCACATATTAATCAGATCCTATTCATGCAATGGTTTTAGGATTGATCTAATGCAATAAAACTGGGTGGTAAAGAGGTATGATCAAAGTGTTACTTGCCTTGCTGATGATCCGGGAAACCTAGAGATTCGAAGTAGCAAGCGGCGTACTCCGGGTACTCTATCGTAAACAAACAAACATACAATAAGAACTCATCTAATGCACATGTAAAACTCAAATAAGAGATCTAACCAGAAAGTTCAACTTAAGAACTCTGGTTTGCAAAAAGAAACAAATCAAACGGAACAACGGAAGTCAGACGACGAAAGAAACAAGCTTCGTTTACTAATCTGGACTTAAGTCAAATTTTACAGAAGCAAAAACTTGTTTGAGTTGGTTAAACGGAAAGAGGGTTTCGATACGAAACTCTAGGCGCTTGAATCGCCTGATTCTAATAAACGAGCGAAAAGTTATACTAAAATGAAAATCGGATCAGAAATAATCGCGGAAAATCCGAGAAAAAGAAAAACTGACGAACAGATTAATGAACGAACGTTCGTTAACTGAAACTAAATGGTGAACTCGTCCGTTAAAACGAACGAATAGGCGAACGCTCGCTAAATAAGTGAACCGAGAAAAAAAAACCGATCTAAAAAATAAAACCTAGGATTTTCAAAAAAACCGAATAGGTTTTCTTCAGAAAACCGGCGGCGGACGGCGGCTACCTCATCGGAAACTAGCGGAACTCGGGGCTACAGCGGGGTGGGGTGGCGTCGGCGGC
>NC_041388.1:128762087-128780208 GCF_002162155.2 Triticum dicoccoides | reverse complement strand
CGGGAGGCGTGCCCCAGCCGGACTCGGCGGCGGCAGCGAGTCGGACTCCCGCGGGGAAGGCGGCGGCGGCGCGGGCCTGGCCTGGCTCGGCTGGGCCTTCGGCCCAGTCAGCGCACGGTACTTAAAAAAAACAAATTCCGCCGAAACTAAGAAAAATTCTAGAAAATAAAATAAAATTCTAAAAATGCCAAAATAAATTTTCACCGCCTAAATAAAATATTTAGAACGAGATGAACATTTTCTTGGCCCTAAATGCAGTTTTGAAAAACGTGCAATTTTTCCTAAATTCAAATAGAACTATCCAAAAACTTCGAAATAAAATCTTATTTGATTTTTTTATTAAATCCTCAATATTTCTTTATTTTGGGAAAGTCATTTTATTCCCTCTCTCATTTTTTATAATAGGAATAATTGAAGATAAAATAAATAAAATCAAATGATCCTATTTTCAAAATTTGGGAAGACTCAAATACGAAAATAACAAAATCCCCAACTATCTCCGTGGGTCCCTGAGTGGCATAGAATTTCTGGATCAGGACAAAAGCAATAAAATATGATATGCAGTGATGATCTAATGTATAACATTCCAAATTGAAAATTTGGGATGTTACAAACCTACCCCCTTAAGATGAATCTCGCCCTCGAGATTCGGGTTGGCTAGAAAATAGGTGAGGGTGGTCCTTCAGCAGATCTTCCTCTCGCTCCCAGGTGGCTTCATCCTCGGTGTGGTGGCTCCACTGAACTTTGCAAAACTTTATAACCTTGTTGCGGGTGACTCGGCTGGCATACTCGAGAATCTTGACTGGTTTCTCCTCATAGGTTAAAACACTATCCAATTGAATCGCTTCCAGCGGCACTGTATCTCTCAGCGATTTATCCGCCATCTCTGCGTGGCACTTCTTCAACTGGGAAACGTGGAACACATCGTGAACTCCTGACAATCCCTCAGGCAATTTCAATTTATAAGCAACTTCTCCCATGCGTTCCAAAACTTTGTATGGTCCCACAAAACATGGCGCTAACTTTCCCTTAACTCCAAAGCGCTTAACTCCTCGAAGTGGAGATACA
Source organism: Triticum dicoccoides (assembly GCF_002162155.2). Lineage (NCBI taxonomy): Eukaryota > Viridiplantae > Streptophyta > Magnoliopsida > Poales > Poaceae > Triticum > Triticum dicoccoides. Next base: position 128,779,140 of record NC_041388.1, on the reverse strand, counting down.
TGAAGATAAACTCTATCTCTGGCTTCGTAAATTGTCTCCTTGCGTTTAGAATCTGCATAGCTCTTCTGCTTGGACTGGGCTACCTTGAGCCTATCGCGAATCAACTTCACCTTCTGTTCAGACTCCTTAATCAAATCTGGTCCAAACAACTGGCGGTCTCCAACTTCATCCCACGACAATGGTGTTCTGCATCTTCTTCCGTACAAGGCTTCAAAAGGGGCCATCTTCAAACTGGATTCATAACTGTTGTTGTAAGAGAACTCCGCATATGGCAAGTTGTCATTCCAACTAGATCCATAATCTAGCGCACAAGCTCTTAGCATATGCTCTAAAATCTGATTGACTCTCTCGGTCTGTCCATCTGTCTACGGATGAAAAGCTGTACTGAACTCTAATCTGGTGCCCAAAGTTTCATGCAACTGATTCCAGAACTTTGAGGTAAACTGGGTTCCTCTATCTGATACAATGCTCCTCGGAACTCCATGCAGACATACTATCCTGGTCATGTATATCTTTGCCAACTTAGCACTGGTGTAAGTGGTCTTCACTGGGACGAAATGAGCTACCTTCGTCAGGCAATCGACTACAACCCATATCGAGTCATAGCCTGCACGGGTCCTGGGTAATCCCGTGATAAAATCCATGCCTAGCTTATCCCACTTCCATTCGGGTATCGGCAATGGCTGTAGCAATCTAGTCGGCTTCTGATGCTCTGCATTCACTCTCTGACATACATCACAAACTGCTACATACTCTGCAATATCCTTCTTCATTCCGGTCCACCAGAAAGTGTCTTTCAAATCCAAATACATCTTGGTATTTCCTGGGTGAATCGAGTACGACGAATCATGGGCCTCTTGCAAAATCAACTTCCTGATCTCCGGATAATTAGGCACATAAATGCGATCCTCAAGGTATCGTGTTCATCCTCACAAAATCCTTCAACTTTTCCCTTGCTCACCTTCTCCTTTATAGTGGCAATCTCCTTGTCAGTCTTCTGAGCTTCTCTGATCATATCCATCAAAGTAGACTGAATCTCCAATGCTGCTACATAGCCTCTTGGAACTATCTCCAAACATAGCTCACGAAGATCCTCGGCTAACTCCTTTGGTAACTCTCCCGTCATTAGTGTTGACATGGCTGATACGTCCATTTTGCATCATGCTTTTATATCGATATTTATTGCATTATGGGCTGTTATTTCACATTATGTCACAATACTTATGGCTATTCTCTCTTATTTTATAAAGTTTACATAAGGAGGCAGAATGCCGGCAGCTGGAATTCTGGGCTAGAAAAGGAGCAAATATTAGAGACCTATTCTGCACAACTCCAAAAGTCCTGAAACTCCACGGAATACCTTATAATAAATAATGAAAAATCCTCGCCAAAGATGAAGACCAAGGGGCCCACACCCTGTCCACGAGGGGGGGGGGGCGCCCCCCTAGGGCGCACCCCTACCTCGTGGGCCCACTGGTGGCTCTCTGATGACCATCTGATGCTATATGAAGTCTTTCGTCGAGAAAAAAAAGAAGCAACCTTTCAGGACGAAAATCCGCCGCCACGAGGCGGAACCTTGGTGGATCCAATCTAGAGCTCCGGCAGAGCTATTCTGCCGGGGAAACTTCTCTCCCGGAGGGGGAAATCATCACCATCGTCATCACCAACGCTCCTCTCATCGGGAGAGGGCAATATCCATCAACATCTTCATCAGCACCATCTCATCTCAAAACCCTAGTTCATCTCTTGTATCCAATTCTTGTCTCCAAGTCTGGGATTGGTGCTAGTAAGTTGCTAGTAGTGTTAATTACTCCTTGTAGTTGATGCTAGTTCATTTAATTGGTGGAAGATCATATGTTCAGATCCTTTATGCATATTATTACCCCTATGATTATGAACATGAATATGCTTTGTGAGTAGTTACGTTTGTTCCCGAGGACAAGGGAGAAGTCTTGCTATTAGTAGTCATGTGAATTTGGTATTCGTTCGATATTTTGATGAGATGTATGTTGTCTAGCCTCTAGTGGTGTTATGTGAACATCGACTACATAACACTTCACCATTATTTGGGCCTAGAGGAAGGCATTGGGAAGTAATAAGTAGATGATGGGTTGCTAGAGTGACAGAAGCTTAAACCCTAGTTTATGCGTTGCTTCGTAAGGGGCTAATTTGGATCCATATGTTTCATGCTATGGTTAGGTTTACCTTAATACTTCTGTTGTAGTTGCGGATGCTTGCAATAGAGGTTAATCATAAGTGGGATGCTTGTTCAAGTAAGAACAACACCCAAGCACCTGTCCACCCACATGTCAAATTATCAAAGTACCGAATGCGAATCATATGAACGTGATGAAAACTAGCTTGACGATATTCCCATGTGTACTCGGGAGCACTTTTCCTTATATAAGAGTTTGTCCAGGCTTGTCCTTTGCTACAAAAAGGATTGGAACACCTTGCTGCACTTTATTTACTTTTGTTACTTGTTGCTCGTTACAAATTATCTTATCACAAAACTATCTGTTACCACTTATTTCAGTACTTGCAGAGAATACCTTACTGAAAATCGCTTATCATTTCCTTCTGCTCCTCGTTGGGTTCGACACTCTTACTTGTCGAAAAGGACTATGATAGATCCCCTATACTTGTGGGTCATCAAGACTCTTTTCTGGCGCCGTTGCCGGGGATTGAAGTGCCTTTGGTAGGTGGAATTTGGTAAGGAAAAATTTATATAGTGTGCTGAAATTTAAGGGGCTTGTTCCGGGTATCTTCGCCCCGACCAATAGAGCAAAGAGTTGCTCCTCAACCTACTGAACCTATTGAAAATGAAATTCCTTATGAGTATCCTTCGGGTATGATAGAAAAACTGCTAGCTAATCCATTTACAGGAGATGGAACAAAGCATCCTGATCAACACCTAATATATTTGGATGAAGTTTGTGGATTATTTAAGCTTGCAGGTATACCCGATGATGTTGCTAAGAAGAAGGTCTTCCCTTTATCTTTGAAGGGAGACACATTGACATGGTATAGGCTATGTGATGATACGAGATCATGGAACTATAGAAGATTGAAATTGGAATTTCATCAAAAGTATTACCCTATGCATCTTGTTCATCATGACCGCAATTATATATATAATTTTTGGCCTCGCGAAGGAGAAAGCATCGCTCAAGCTTGGGGGAGGCTTATATCAATGTTATATTCATGCCCCAATCATGAGCTCCCAAGAGAAACAATTCTTCAAAATTTTCATGCTCGGCTTTCTGAAAATAATCGCACCATGCTCGATACTTCTTGTGCTGGCTCTTTTAAGATGAAGACTATTGGATTTAGATGGGATTTATTGGATAGAATTAAATGCAACTCTGAAGATTGGGATCTCGAGAAAGGTAAGGAGTCAGGTATGACACCTAAGTTTGATTGTGTTAAATCTTTTATGGATACCGATATTTTCCGTAAGTTTAGCACTAAATATGGACTTGATTATGAGATAGTAGCTTCTTTCTGTGAATCTTTTGCTACTTATGTTGATCTCCCTAAGGAGAAGTTGTTTAAATATCATCCTCCCATATAAGTAAAAGTAGCTGCACCTATTAAAGTTGAAGAAAAGGCTGTCACTTATAATGATCCTATTGTTCCTACTTGTTATGTTGAGAAACCACCTTTCCCTGTTAGGATAAAGGATCATGCTAAAGCTTCAACTGTGGTTCGTAAAAGCAATATTAAAACATATACACCTCCTGAGCAAGTTAAAGTAGAACATAATATCGCTATTGTTAAAGATCTCTTGTCTGATAATATAGATGGGCATGTTATTTACTTCTGTAATGAAACTGCTAGAATTGCTAAACCCCGTGATACAGATAAACCTTGACCCGTGGTAGGCATGCCTGTTATTTTTGTTAAAATAGGAGATCATTGTTATCATGGCTTATGTGATGTGGGTGCTAGTGCTAGTGCAATACCTATTGACTTAAACAAAGAAATTATGCATGACATTGCACCTGTTGAGTTAGAAGAAATTGATGTTACTATTAAACTTGATAATAGAGATACTATTTCACCAATGGGAATTGTTAGAGATGTTGAAGTCTTGTGTGGGAAAACTAAATATCCTGCTGATTTTCTTGTTCTTGGTTCCCCACAAGATAGCTTTTGTCCCATTATATTTGGTAGACCCTTCTTAAAATACTGTTAATGCTACCATAGATTGCACAAGGGATGTTGTTACTGTCGGCTTAGATGATATGACTATTGAGTTTAATTTCTCTAAATTTAGTAAACAACACCGTGAAGAAGAATTGCCTAGTAAGGATGAAATTATTGGTCTTGCTTCTATTACCGTACCTCCTAGTGATCCTTTAGAACAATATTTGCTAGACCATGAGAATGATATGTTTATGAATGAAAGAAGGGAAATAGATGAAGTATTCTTTAAACAGGAACCTATTCTGAAACACAATTTGCCTGTTGAAATCCTAGGGGACCCCCCTCCACCTAAGGGTGATCCCGTGTTTGAGCTTAAACCGTTGCCCGATAATCTTAAATATGCTTATCTTGATGAAAAGAAGATATATCCTATTATTATTAGTGCTAACCTTTCAGAGCATGAAGAATAAAGATTATTGAAAACTCCTAAGAAGCACCGTGCTGCTATTGGATATACTCTTGATGATCTTAAGGGCATTAGTCCCACTCTATGTCAACATAAAATAAATTTGTAAGCAGATGCCAAACCAGTTCGTGATCCTCAACGACGTCTGAATCCTAAAATGAAAGAAGTGGTAAGAAAAGAAATACTAAAGCTTCTGGAGGCAGGTATAATTTATCCCATTGCTGATAGTCAGTGGGTAAGTCCTGTTCATTGTGTCCCTAAGAAGGGAGGTATTACTGTTGTTCCTAATGATAAATATGAATTGATTCCACAAAGAATTATCACAGGTTATAGGATGGTAATTGATTTTCGCAAATTAAATAAAGCTACTAAGAAAGATCATTACCCCTTACCTTTTATCGATCAAATGCTAGAAAGATTATGCAAACATACACATTACTGCTTTCTAGATGGTTATTTTGGTTTCTCTCAAATACCTGTGTCAGCTAAAGGACTACTTTTACATGCCCTTTTGGTACTTTTGCTTATAGATGTATGCCTTTTGGTTTATGTAATGCACCTGCTACCTTTCAAAGATGCATGATGGCTATATTCTCTGACTTTTGTGAAAAGATTTGTGAGGTTTTCATGGACTACTTTTCCATCTATGGATCTTCTTTTGATGATTGCTTGAGCAATCTTGATCGAGTTTTGCAGAGATGTGAAGAAACTAATCTTGTCTTGTATTGGGAAAAGTGCCACTTTATGGTTAATGAAGGTATTGTCTTGGGGCATAAAGTTTCCGAAAGAGGTATTGAAGTTGATAAAGCCAAGGTTGATGCTATTGAAAAGATGCCGTGTCCCAAGGACATCAAAGGTATAAGAAGTTTCCTTGGTGACGCCAGATTTTATAGGAGGTTCATTAAGGACTTCTCAAAAATTTCTCGGCCTTTGACTAATTTAGTACAAAAAGATATACCATTTGTCTTTGATGAGGATTGTGTAGAAGCATTTGAAATACTTAAGAAAGCATTAGTCTCTGCACCTATTGTTCAGCCACCTGATTGGAATTTACCCTTTGAAATTATGTGTGATGCTAGCGATTATGCTGTAGGTGCTGTTCTAGGGCAAAGAGTTGATAAGAAATTAAATGTTATCCATTATATTAGTAAGACTCTAGACAATGCTCAAAGAAATTATGCTACTACTGAAAAAGAACTTTTAGTAGTTGTATTTGCTTGTGATAAGTTCAGACCTTATATTGTTGATTCTGAAGTAATTATCCACACTAATCATGCTGCTATTAAATATCTTACGGAGAAGAAAGATGCTAAACCTAGACTTATTAGATGGGTTCTCTTGCTACAAGAATTTGATTTGCATATTATTGATAGAAGAGGAGCTGAGAACCCCGTTGTAGACAACTTATCTAGGTTAGAGAATGTTCTTGATGACCCACTACCTATTGATGATAGCTTTCCTGATGAACAATTAAATGTCATAAGTACTTCTCGTAGTACTCCTTGGTATACTGATTATGCTAATTACATTGTTGCTAAATTCATACCACCTAGCTTCACATACCAACAAAATAAAAAGTTCTTCTATGATTTGAGACATTACTTTTGGGATGACCCACATCTTTATAAAGAAGGAGTACATGGTGTTATTAGACGTTGTGTACCTGAGCATGAACAGGAACAGATCCTACGCAAGTGCCACTCCGAAACTTATGGAGGACACCACGCGGGAGATAGAACTGCACATCAGGTATTGCAATCTGGTTTTTATTGGCCTACTCTCTTCAAGTATGCCCGTAAGTTTGTCCTATCTTGTGATGAATGTCAAAGAATTGGTAATATTAGTAGACGTCAAGAAATGCCTATGAATTATTCACTTGTTATTGAACCATTTGATGTTTGGGGCTTTGATTATATGGGACCTTTTCCTGCCTCTAATGGATATACACATATTTTAGTTGCTATTGATTACGTTACTAAGTGGGTAGAAGCTATTCCAACTAGTAGTGCTGATCATAACACTTTTATAAAAATGCTTAAAGAAGTTATTTTTCCGAGGTTTGGAGTCCCTAGATATTTAATGACTGATGGTGGTTCACATTTTATTCATGGTGCTTTCTGTAAAATGCTTGCTAAATATGACGTCAATCATAGAATTGCATCTCCGTATCACCCACAGTCTAGTGGTCAAGTAGAATTGAGTAATAGAGAACTCATATTAATTTTGCAAAAGACTGTCAATAGGTCTAGAAAGAATTGGTCCAAGAAACTTGATGATGCATTATGGGCCTATAGAACTGCATATAAAAATCCTATGGGTATGTCTCCGTATAAAATGGTATATGGAAAAGCATGTCACTTACCTCTAGAACTAGAACATAAGGCATATTGGGCTATTAAAGAGCTCAACTATGATTTCAAACTTGCTGGTGAAAAGAGGTTATTTGATATTAGCTCACTTGATGAATGGAGAACCCAAGCTTATGAAAATGCCAAGTTGTTTAAAGAAAAGGTTAAAAGATGGCATGACAAAAGGATACAAAAGCGTGAGTGTAATGTAGGTGATTATGTATTGCCATACAACTCTCGTTTAAGATTTTTTGCAGGAAAACTTCTCTCTAAATGGGAAGGCCCCTATGTTATCGAGGAGGTCTATCGTTCAAGTGCCATAAAAATCAACAACTTCAAAGGCACAAATCCGAAGGTGGTAAACGGTCAAAGAATCAAATATTACATCTCAGGTAATCCCATAAATGATGAAACCAATATTATTGAAACCGTAACCCCGGAGGAATACATAAGGGACACTTTCCAGAACGTTTCTGACTTCGAAAAGGAATAGGTATGTGGTACGGTAAGTAAACCGATTCCAAAATAGTTTTTAAGGCAACATCTCTCCGTTTTGGAATATTTAGAAAAATAGAAAAATAAGTAGCAGTCCGGGAAGGACACGAGGGCCCCACGAGGGTGGAGGGCGCGCCCCCTACCTCGTGAGCTCCTCGTGTGCCTTCCGGACTCCGTTTTCTTGCACGATACGTATTTTGGTCGGTAAAAATTCACTATATATTCTCCCAAAGGTTTTGACTCCCGTATCACGCAATTATCCTCTGTTTTTGTTTCAAGCTGTCCCACTGCAGATTAGATCAACATGTCTTCCTAGGATTCGGAAGGAGAAAGCTATGTGGATGATTACTTAGCTAATCCTAAGGTCTATGGAGATGTGGAGCACGATGGTTGGACCACGGAGGAAGAAGAGGACTATGAACCCAATGGGAAGGAGGAGACGAGCCTAGATGAAGATGAAGCCCCATTACCTCAACCTGGGATATGCACGTGGAGTTCAAAAAGTCAAGTCTCCCTGATAGGGTAGAGAAACCAAAATTCGGGTTTATCCCTTTCGACTCTTGCAGGAAAATAATCAGGGCCTATGCAAAAAGATATTAACCCTAGAGTGGGAGATTGATGATCTGAGGGATCAAAATGCCGCCCTCAAGTGTGAATTAAGGGAGAAGTCTATGCCATCAATTAAGTCAACAACACCTCCACCTTCTTCACCAACCAAGGAGACATAATAACATGGGTATGGGCACTCCCCTTGGCAACTGCCAAGCTTGGGGGAGGTGCCCCAGTATCGTATCACAATCACAACTCCTATCTTTATCATTTTCCTTAGTTCGATCCTATTAGTAGTATTTTGATCTAGTAGAATAAAGTTTATGGCATGATCTAGTTTTGAGTTTTGCCTTATGATCTTTCTATGTAATCGAGTCCGTGAGCTATATAGTAAAGATTAGTGCTGAGTCAAGGGCTTGATTTTCTTGCTATGATCTTGGGTGAATAAAATAAAAGAGAGAAAGAATAAGAAGAAACAAAAGTTCATATTGATCTTATTAAGAGTAATGACTTCACATAGGAAGAGTATGATGATTTAAAAGTTGTTGGGAGTTGGCAGACATAGCTTTGGTCATCATTACAATTAATAGGAAGTAACAAGGAAAGAGAGGTTTCACATATAAATATATTATCATTGACATCTTTTATGATTGGGAGCACTCATTAAAATATGACATGCTAAATAGTTGATATTGGATAAGGAAGACAACGTGATGACTTATGTTTTCTTATATCTGAGATAAAGTATGTTGTCATGGATCCTCCAACATGTTGAGCTTGCCTTTCCCCCTCTTGCTAGCAAAATTCTTAGCACCAAGTAGAGATACTACTTGTGCTTCCAAATACCCTTAAACCAGTTTTGCCATGAGAATCCACCATATCTACCTATGGATTGAGTAAGATCCTTCAAGTAAGTTGTCATCGGTGGAAAGCAATAAAAATTTGTCTAAATATGTATGATTAGTTTGGAAGAAATAAGCTTTATACGATGTTGTGATGTGGAAGTAATAAAAGCGACGGACTGCATAATAAAGTTTCATATCACAAGGGGCAATATAAAGTGACGTTCTTTCGCATTAAGATTTTGTGCATCCAACCATAAAAGCGCATGGCAACCTCTGCTTCCCTCTGCGAAGGGCCTATCTTTTATTATTATCTTCTACCTTATGCAAGAGTCATGGTGATCTTCACCTTCCCTTTTTAAATTTTATCCTTTGGAAAGCCCAGCATGTTGGAAAGATCCTGATAGATATATCTAATTGGATGTAGGGAGCATGAGTTATTATTGTTGACATTTCCCTCGAGGTAAAAGGTTGTGGGGCGAAACTATAAGTCCCTATCTTTCTCTGTGTCCGATTAAAACTTCGTAACCACAAGTATTGTGTGAGTGTTAGCAATTATGAAGGACTAGATGATAGTTGAGTATGTGGACTTGCTTTTTAGCTCTGACATAGACTCTTTCTGATGTTATGATAAATTGCAATTGCTTCAGTGACTGAGGTTATAGTTTGTTGGTTCTCAATAAGGTTTCTGATTCATACCTTTGCATTGTGAATAGATCATCACTTGAACATAAGTAATCATATGACAGTATCTATATATGTTGCTGTTATGAGAATAATCATGATGCCTTCATGTCCGTATTTTATTTTTATCGACGCCTCTACCTCTAAACATGGGGACATATTTATTGTTATCGGCTTTCGCTTGAGGACAAGCGAGGTCTAAGCTTGGGGGAGTTGATACGTCCATTTTGCATCATGCTTTTATATCGATATTTATTGCATTATGGGATGTTATTTCACATTATGTCACAATACTTATGGCTATTCTCTCTTATTTTATAAGGTTTACATAAGGAGGGAGAATGCCGGCAGCTGGAATTCTGGGCTGGAAAAGGAGAAAATATTAGAGACCTATTCTGCACAACTCCAAAAGTCTTGAATCTCCACGGAATACCTTATAATAAATAATGAAAAATCCTCGCCAAAGATGAAGACCAGGGGGCCCATACCCTGTCCATGAGGGTGGGGGCACCCCCTACCTCGTGGGCCCCCTGGTGGCTCTCCGATGACCATCTTCTGCTATATGAAGTCTTTCATCGAGAAAAAAATAAGAACCAACCTTTTGGGACGAAACTCCGCCGCCACGAGGCGGAACCTTGGCGGATCCAATCTAGAGCTCTGGCAGAGCTGTTCTGCCGGGGAAACCTCTCTCCAGGAGGGGGAAATCATCGCCATCGTCATCACCAACGCTCCTATCATCGGGAGAGGGCAATATCCATCAACATATTCATCAGCACCATCTCATCTCAAAACCCTAGTTCATCTCTTGTATCCAATTCTTGTCTCCAAGTCCGGGATTGGTGCTAGTAGGTTGCTAGTAGTGTTAATTACTCCTTGTAGTTGATGCTAGTTCGTTTAATTGGTGGAAGATCATATGTTCAGATCCTTTATGCATATTATTACCCCTATGATTATGAACATGAATATGCTTTGTGAGTAGTTACGTTTGTTCCTGAGGACAAGGGAGAAGTCTTGCTATTTGTAGTCATGTGAATTTGGTATTCGTTCGATATTTTGATGAGATGTATGTTGTCTAGCCTCTAGTGGTGTTATGTGAACGTCGACTACATAACACTTCACCATTATTTGGGCCTAGAGGAAGGCATTGGGAAGTAATAAGTAGATGATGGGTTGCTAGAGTGACAGAAGCTTAAACCCTAGTTTATGCGTTGCTTCGTAAGGGGCTGATTTGGATCCATATGTTTCATGCTATGGTTAGGTTTACCTTAATACTTTTGTTGTAGTTGCGGATGCTTGCAATAGAGGTTAATCATAAGTGGGATGCTTGTTCAAGTAAGAACAACACCCAAGCACCGGTCCACCCACATGTCAAATTATCAAAGTACCAAACGCGAATCATATGAACGTGATGAAAACTAGCTTGACGATATTCCCATGTGTCCTCGGGAGAGCTTTTCCTTATATAAGAGTTTGTCTAGGCTTGTCCTTTGCTACAAAAAGGATTAGGCCACCTTGCTGCACTTTATTTACTTTTGTTACTTGTTGCTCGTTACAAATTATCTTATCACAAAACTATCTGTTACCACTTATTTCAGTACTTGCAGAGAATACCTTGCTGAAAACCGCTTATCATTTCCATCTGCTCCTCGTTGGGTTAGACACTCTTACTTATCGAAAGGACTATGATAGATCCCCTATACTTGTGGGTCATCAATGGCTCTTGCGACTCAATGCGTCAGCTACTACATTAGCCTTTCCGGGATGATAATGCAACCTCATATCATAATCCTTGATGAGCTCCAACCATCTCCTTTGCCTGAGATTCAACTCCTTCTACGTGAAGATGTACTTCAAACTCTTGTGATCCGTGTACACCTCACAATGGTTTCCGATGAGAAAATGTCTCCATGTCTTCAATGCATGCACTACGGCTGCTAACTCCAAGTCGTGTGTAGCATAATTCAACTCATGGGGCTTAAGCTGTCGTGAGGCATATGAAACAACTCTTCCCTCCTGCATAAGCACTGCTCCAAGTCCTCGACATGAAGCGTCGCAATATACCTCATAATGCTTGCGCTGATCTGGCAGAACCAACATTGGTGATGTAACCAAATGTTTCTTCAACTCTTGGAAACTGGCCTCACATTCTTCAGTCCATTTGAACTTGGTATCCTTCTTCAACAATTCCGTCATAGGTTTTGCAATCTTCGAGAATTTGTTAATGAATCTCCGGTAGTATCCTGCGAGTCCAAGAAAACTCCGGATCTCTCCAACTGTTGTTGGGGCTTCCCAATTTGTCACAGTGTCAACCTTGGTGGGATCTACTGCTATTCCTTCTCCGGATATAACATGTCCGAGGAATCCAACTTTCTTCAACCAAAACTCACATCTGCTGAACTTGGCGTAGAACTGATGTTCTCTGAGCTTCTCCAGTACCAAACGCAAATGCTCCTTATGTTCTTCTTCATTCTTTGAGTAGACCAAAATATCGTCAATGAACACCACGACGAACTTATCCAGAAACTCCATAAACACCTTGTTCATCATGTTCATGAAATAGGCAGGTGCGTTAGTCAGACCAAATGACATAACGGTATACTCATACAGCCCGTACCTGGTGGTAAAAGACGTCTTAGGTATATCCCGCTCTCTAATCTTCAACTGATGGTATCCTGATCACAAATCGATCTTGGAAAATACCTTAGCTCCTTGCAATTGGTCAAATAGATCATTGATCATCGGCAGTGGGTACTTGTTCTTAATTGTTACTTCATTCAATCCTCGATAATCAACAACCATCCTCAAATCCATCCTTCTTCTCTACTAGAAGTACTGGTGATCCCCAAGGTGAAGAACTTGGGAGAATATAGCCTTTATCCAATAACTCCTTAATCTGCTTCTTAATTTCCTCCAAATCTTGTGCTGGCATCCGGTACGGTCTCTTAGCTATCGGCCCTGTGCCTGGCAAAAGGTCAATCAAAAACTCAATGTCTCTCTCCGGTGGCATGCCTGGCAACTCCTCTGGAAATACATCAGGGAAATCCTTCACCACTGGTACTTCCTCCTGCACAACTCCTGATAAGGTATTTACTTGTGTCCTCTTCGGCTCATGTCTTGATACATACTTGATCCTTCTCCCTTCTGGGGTGGTAAGAAAAATCGACTTCTTGGCGCAATTGATGTTTCCTCCATACATCGATAGCCAATCCATACCCAGAATTACATCCAGACCTTGCGATTCCAAAATGATTAAATCTGAGGGGAACACATGCCTACCTATACTCAATGGCACTTGAAAACATCCTCGACTAGCCATATACCCCGCTCCTGGTGAGCTTACTAACATAGGTGTTCTAAGAACCTTGGTGGGCAGTTTATACTTATCCACAAATCCCCTTGATATGTATGAATCCGATGCACCAGTATCAAAAAGAACGATTGCAGTAAATGACTTAACCAAAAACTTACCTATTACTGCATCTGGCTGGGCTTCAACCTCCTCCACGTTAACGTGGTTCACCTGTCCCCTGTTGAAAGGGTTCGACTTCTTCCCAGAGCTTCCATTGCCATTTCCATTCTGGGCTTCAGGACATTCATTGGCATAATGTCCAGTCTTCTGACACTTATAACAAGTGACTTGGCTCAGGTCTCTCTTGGTTGGGGTTGATGGGTTGGTACGATTCTGACCGTTGCTTCCCCCATTCCCATTACCGTTCTTGGGGCCATTATGATTATGCGAATTCCCTCCTCCATGGGTATGCTGAAAATATCCTCCCGATTTCGGGGTAAAACGTGGCTTCTGCTGAGCTCCTAAATTGTACTTCCCTTTTCCATACTTCCTCTTGCGGTTCTCAATCTGCTGTTGCTTCCCTTCAATCATAAGAGCATGATCTACCAACTCCTGGTAGTTGTTGAAAGTTGCTACCATCAACTGTATGCTCAAATCATCATTCGGTCCTTCCAGAAACTTCTCCTGCTTAGCTGCATCCGTAGCAACGTCATCCAGGGCATAACATGCTAACTTACTGAAGTCATCCACATATTGGCCAACTGTCCGTCCTCCTTAGCGCAAGTTGCGAAACTCATGCTTCTTCATGGCCATAGCTCCTGCTGAAACATGGGCAGTACGGAAAGCCTGCTGAAACTGATCCCATTTGACAGTGTCGATAGGATAAAGTGGCTGTGAAATTTTCCCACCATGATGTTGCGGGTCCTTCAAGCTGATGTGCGGCAAAACGCACCTTTTCCGCATCTGTGCATCCTGCTGTGGTCAATTCCCTCCCTGTCTTGCGGAGCCAATCATCTACAACTATCGGCTCGGCGCCACTAGAGAACACCGGCGGATTCAGTCTAAGGAAACGGGTTAAGCGATCAACAGATGGTGGTGGTGGGTTGTTGTTGTTGTTGTTCCCCTGATTCTGATTCTGGACTAACAACTGCATCAGGGTATTCTGCTGCTGGATCAACTAAGTGAGCTCCGGTGGGAATACAAATCCGGGGTCACGTCTCGGAGGCATCTGATGGGTTTAGAGAGGAGAGATTAGAATAGAATGAGGTCTAATGAGAAAGCACTACCCATATGCACATGAGACAAACACAAACATTTCACTCAATCAATCAAGCATGGCATACAATCGGTCTAACTATCATAAAAGTGCTTGGACTATACTATTTACATGGTGGAATACTACTACTGATGTGGTGGTCTACTAAAATATTCCTCGGTTACAGACTCCATGATATCTGCTCCAGCTTCGTCTTCAAAGTCATCATCGCTAAGGTCGGAGTCGGTGCCGTCGATGATGATGTAGTCCTCCGGGTGAATCTCCTTGGGTTCTTCGTCTTCTTCTACTAGTGTGGGGTCTCCCATGAATATTCCGATCTTCTTAGCCAGGTCGTCATTCTTCTCCACTAATAGTTAGATTTCCTCCTCATAATCTTCATGTGTAGCCTTGAGTTCTTCTTCCAGTTCCGTGATTCTTTTCATCGCCTTCTTCAGATCTATCATGCCTGCGCACATCTGGTTCTCCTGGCGTCGAATGTGCTGGTTTAACTCCTGGATAAAAGCTGTAATTGGTCTATCCTTCCTGGTGTTGATCATCTCCCATTGCTCATCTCGGCGCCCACAGATCTGGTAAATAGTGTCTTTAAGCTCCTTGTGATAAACTTCTCCAATGCTTCCCATGGTGATGTGGGCTGCCATGCTCTTTCCTAGACTCCAGGTTGGTGCATCAAAGGAAAACTCTATAGGTTCAGTGACTGGCGCGAATGTCCTTCCTGGAACTTGAACTTGGATCATCCAGCGCTCCTCCTTGGGTAAAGTGGCATTGTAGGTCCCCGTGAAGCTTGGTACTCCGATGTTCAGGTACTTAGTGACTTCCTTCAGGTGGCGTCCAAAGGGTGTATCTTCATCCGGTTGCGTGAACTTGTTCCTTGCATCCGCCATCCTAAAAGAGTACAAAAGATGAGGAGACAGAAATGAGAAGAGAGTAGTGGTCTAGGGCTTTATCTTAGTGGTTGTGTCCTACAGTCAGCGTGTGCTCTAATACCATCTTGTAGCGACCAAACCTCAAACAGTCTGATCTCTGTGCTTCAGTGTCATCCCTGGATCAGTAATGCTGACATGCACAATACTTGAAGGATTTATAATAGAGCAGCAATCACACACTTATTACATCGAATGTATCCAAAGAGAACTTATTGCAAAATAATATGGCTTAAGGCCATCTAATAGAGATAACAGCGGAAGGCTTGGAAGATAAGTGAGTCCATCAACTCCAACGGCATCACTGAGTATAGAACCACGACCTAAGGCACCTTACTCGTCGTCTGAAAAATCTGCAACATGAACGTTGCAGCCCGAAAATGGGTCAGCACATGGAATATGGTGGCAATGTAACACATAAAGAGTAATGAACAAAAATAGGCTATACTACATGCATATATGGCTGGTGGAAAGCTCTATGGTTATAGTTTTGCGTAAAGCTAATTTTTCCCTACTGCAAAGGAATAAATTTTATTTAACTAACATGGTGGTTGTTAAACATTGAGAGTGTAGACACCCTCTCAATCCCAATTAAGCATCATCATTAAAACCCAACAAAATTAATTAAAGTCACATGATGAGATTCACATGATAATCCAAGTACTAGATACTCAAGACGTCCATAACCGGGGACATGGCTAATCATGATTAGTTTATACACTCTGTAGAGGTTTGCGCACTTTTCCCCACAAGACTCGATCTCATCCGTTGGGATTCTCGCACTACATGGTGTTTGAGAAACGGATGACCGAGACATAGTCTTTCAGAAGCGCTAGCACCTTACGATCGGGTAGACAGTTACACCTACTTTCCCCTACATCTGCTAGTCTACCACTGTAAGAGTTCGCACAATTTAATCAACTATGCTAGAGCCCACAGTAGCTTGTGGCTGCACACGGAAGTTTCTAGCATGAATAATCTCATGATCCCTTTGAGCCTGGGTGGCGGTCCATCAAGAAAAACAAGCAATCGCTGGAATACCCAGGTGCCTCAATCCACCCAGATGTGTGTTAAAGTTGCCACCTTAAGTAAACCATTAAATAACAATCTCACATCTATCATGGATACACTCACCCAATCCACGTCTACTAGCATAGCATGGCATAAGCAAACGTAGAAGTAACTCCCAAAGGTTTGATAAGAAAACATGTAATAGGTACTACCTCATCTACTTCCCAAAACCCACATATTAATCAGATCCTATTCAGGCAATGGTTTTAGGATTGATCTAATGCAATAAAACTGGGTGGTAAAGAGGTATGATCAAAGTGTTACTTGCCTTGCTGATGATCCGGGAAACCTAGAGATTCGAAGTAGCAAGCGGCGCACTCCGGGTACTCTATCATAAACAAACAAGCATACAATAAGCACTCATCTAATGCACAGGTAAAACTCAAATAAGAGATCTATCCAGAAAGTTCAACTTAAGAACTCTGGTTTGCAAAAAGAAACAAATCGAACGGAACAACGAAAGTCAAATGGCGAAAGAAACAAGCTTCGTTTACTAATCTGGACTTAAGTCAAATTTTACAGAAGCAAAAACTTGTTTGAGTTGGTTAAACAGAAAGAGTGTTTCGAGACGAAACTCTAGGCGCTTGAATCGCCTGATTCTGATAAACGAGCAAAAAGTTATACTAAAATGAAAATCGGATCAGAAATAATCGCGGAAAATCCGAGAAAAAGAAAAACTGACGAACAGATTAACGAACGAACGTTTGTTAACTGAAACTAAATGGTGAACTCGTCCGTTAAAACGAACGAACGGGCGAACGCTCGCTAAATAAGTGAACCGAGAAAACTAAAATAGAAAGAACCGATCTAAAAAAAATAAAACCTAGGGTTTAAAAAAAACCAAATTGGTTTTCTTCCGGAAACCGGCGGCGGATGGCGGTTACCTCGTCGGAAACCGGCGGAACTCGGGGCTCCGGCGGGGTGGGGTGGCGTCGGCGGCGGGCCGCGGGCGCGGCACGCAGCG
>NC_041388.1:128747003-128761566 GCF_002162155.2 Triticum dicoccoides | reverse complement strand
GGCGGCGCGGGTGCTGCGGGAGGCGGGGCGGGTCGGGGTGGCGGGGTGAGGCGGCGGCGGCGGGCGGTATTTATGAGGGGGGGCGTCGGGCTTGGGGAAGGGGGCGCCGGGTCGGGGTCGGCCTTAGGAGGCGTGCCCCGGCCGTACTCGGCGGCGGCGGCGAGTCGGAATCCCATAGGGAAGGCGGCGGCGGCGCAGGCTTGGCCTGGCTGGGCTAGGCCTTCGGCTGAGTCGGCACGCGGTACTTAAAAAAACAAATTCCGCCGAAACTAAGAAAAATTCTAGAAAATAAAATAAAATTCTAAAAATGCCAAAATAAATTTTCACCGCCTAAATAAAATATTTAGAACGAGATGAACATTTTCTTGGCCCTAAATGCAGTTTTGAAAAACGTGCAATTTTTCCTAAATTCAAATAGAACTAGCCAAAAACTCTGAAATAAAATCTTATTTGATTTTTTATTAAATCCTCAATATTTCTTTATTTTTGGAAAGTCATTTTATTCCCTCTCTCATATTTTTATAATTAGAATAACTAAAGATAAAATAAATAAAATCAAATGATCCTATTTTCAAAATTTGAGAAGACTCAAATATGAAAATAACGAAATCCCCAACTCTCTCCGTGGGTCCTTGAGTGGCGTAGAATTTCTGGATCCGGACAAAAGCAATAAAATATGATATGTAGTGATGATCTAATGTATAACATTCCAAATTGAAAATTTGGGATGTTACATGCTACCTTGCTGTTTTTTATTGTTCTTATTACAAAAATCAATATCTACTATCCATATTACAATTGTATCACCATCTCTTCACCGAACTAGTGCACCTATACAAATTACCATTGTATTTGGTGTGTTGGGGACACAAGAGACTTTTTATTATTTGGTTGGAGGGTTGTTTGAGAGAGACCATCTTCATCCTACGCCACCCATGGATTGATAAACCTTAGGTCATCCACTTGAGGGAAAATTGCGACTGTCCTACAAAACTCCGTGCTTGGAGGCCCAACACGTGTCTATAAGAATAAAGTTGCATAGTAGACATCAAGCTCTTTTCTGGCGCCGTTGCCGGGGAGGTGAGTGCTTGAAGGTATATCTTTAGATCTTGCAATTGAATCTTTTAGTTTCTTGTTTTATCACCAGTTTGGTTTATAAAAGAAAACTACAAAAAAGATGGAATTGAGGTTGCAAGAAATTATTCGTCTTTATAATGTCTTTCGTGAAAATGATGGAAAGGAAAATTCTGCCCAATTGTTAGAAAAATAAGTCAATAAAATGTTTGGCACAAAATATTTGAATGATGAGCATGATTGCAATGTCGTTGGTATGAATTCTATAGATATCCAAAATACTAATGATGATTGCACTAGTCATAATAAAAATGTTTCTTATAAGCATGTCAATTTTTGTGGAGTGGAAAAACTTTGTTAAGACGTGCCTTATAGGGAAGATAGATTTTGCATGAAGCATAAACACGACAGAACCAATTGTTTGCTCAAAGTGATAGATGAATTTGCTACAAAATTATGCTCTCTTTGTTCTATTACTTGTGAACTTTGCAATAAAGTTGGTGACCTTAATTTCCAATGCATGCTTTTTCATGATCGAATCATGTCCAAATATTGCAATAACTTGATCACCCTTGAACTTTATAATGAGCTTTGTATATTTTTGGGGACTGAAGAATTGACACATGAAAATACTTGGTTTGAAATATTCATTCTCAAGGACGACACTGAAACTAATCTAAACAATATCTATATGTTTTGCATGGTAAATTGCAATGAGAATGCTTATATTGCCAACTATAGAAAGATGGGAAAACCAATAGAATATAAAAGGAATACTAATTAAAGGGTAATGATTTCCACTTTCCCTCCTATTGTCTCTCATGATGAAATAGGTGACGAGGAGGAGCTCCCTATTCAACCAATCTCATCAATAAGAAGCTTGAAAAAATTAATTAAACCCACACATGATGTGGTGAAGAAGAAGAAAAGAAGAAAGAAAAGAGGTAAAAAGGTATATCTCCCAAATAATGTTGCTCCTATTATTGTTGTGCCCCATGAAAATGAATCAAAAATAATTGTAGAAGATGATGCACTTGATGATGATATTGCTTCTTTGTCTTATGGTACAATGTCCGAGAGCACTATTGATGATGATTTTGTTATGCCTATTGCTTGTTGTGATGATTATGATTGGGAAGATAATGATACTTCTTATGATCTTGGAAATCTTTTTGGCACCAACTTGGGAAACTATGATGATAGCAATTGTTATACCGTTGGTGATATTCATACTATTAATGATGAGAGTGATTATGCTTATGATATGCCAAGCCACAAGCTTGGGGATGCTATGTTTGATGAGAATGACATGTTTGAGAATTTATTTGCTACAATTAATGTTTGTCCCAAGCTTCGGGATGCTATGTTTAATGAAGATGATCTTTTTAGTCCCCCTACTTTGAATGATCAAATTTGCTATGATGATTGCATGCCTCCTATCTATGATGAGAACAAAGTTGCTACTTATGATGACTATTGTGATGATACTTATGTTATAAAAAGTAGTGACGATTATATTTATAAAACTTGTCACAGTTATTATTACCCTTTTTCTGAGCATTACTCTTTTAATGTGTAAACAATTTATAGCATTCGAGTTTCATATGATACTCCCACTATTGTGAATGAGAATAAATTTTCTTATGTGGAGAATAATAAATTTTCTATGCTTGCGGATCATGAAAAGAATGTTTTACGTGATGGTTATATTGATGAATCTATTCATGATGCTACTAAAAATTATTATGAGAGAGGAACTTATGATTCATGATGCTCTTGTTATGTTTCAATCCTTATCTTTTATGCGAGAAACATTGAACTCATCATGGCTAGCTTAAAAGGCATTAAAGAAAAGCACTTGTTGGGAGACAACCCAACACTTTTACCTATAGTTTTTGTGTGTTCACATGATTAGGATACTGTAGTAATCATGTTTTATTGTTTTCATTTCAATAAAGTGCCAAGTAAGACCTTTGGGATGGTCTATGGTGACAGTTGATTTGATCTTGCTGAAAACAGAAACTGTTATGCTCAGGAAAATAATTCTTATTTTTAACAGAAGCATGATAAAATATTGATTCTTTTTGCAGAAAATTATATACAAATTGCCCAGGTTGTCCTAATTTTTCATAATTTTTGAGTAGCATAAGTATGGTTGGAGTATATATTACTACAAACTGTTCTATTTTTGATAGATTCTGTTTTCAATGCATAGTTTTCTTGTTTTCTAGTTTCGATGGCTTATATTGTTCAATATAAATTGTGGAAATGATATGCTACAGTAGGCATTGTGTGGAAACAATTACGAATCTTGTCTTTGACAGTACAGAGTGAAATGGTTTGCTCTTTATCATACTAACCTATCTCATGAAGTTCCATTAAGTTTTGTGTGATTGAAGTTCTCAAGTTTTGGGTGATGTCGTGGAATTGTCACGGCAGATGCCCTAGTGTAAGTACTTAGGTGTGGATCCATCACAACTAGGTTAGCTTAAAGGGGTTGAACGGGAAACAAGAGACACAAGGGTTTACTCATGTACGGCCCCTCTCAATGAGGTAAAAGCCTACTCCTGCTTCTAGTTGTATTACTTGGGTTTCAATCACAAGGGAGTGAATCCGCTTGAACTAGTTATCGATTGATGATTTCTTGAGTTAACCCACCACCGGGTCACCCCTTTATATACAGGTTGATGCTCGGTGGCTTACAGAGTCCCGGCCGGCTCACACAAACGTGAGCGGCTTAGTTTCTAACTAAACTTGCCTTGTAGAGTAAGTTATCATATGGCGGTTTACACCTTCGGGCCTTAAGTCATCTCCGGGTCTTGGGCCTTCAGACATCTTGGGCCTTCTCACCTTAAGCCGCCAATGGTGTGACCCGGCCCCTTCTTGGCGGGTCATACCTCGGGGTTATATCCCCAACATTAGGCCCCAGGTTGTTTTGAACTTGTTCACATCAATATTCATTACTTGTCTTAACAGAACTTTTCATTAGCATTTCCTTACCAAACCACTGTAATCCGCCAATACGTCACATAGCAGAACCACTGTAAGCTGCCATGACATCATGCGCATTAACTCTACACGAGACGAAGGATACCTCAACGGATCTTTATCTTAATGAACATCTTGAAAATCGAGGCGTCCGCCTTGCCGGCATAATCATTCTGTCCCCTCGATTCTCGCGGCTGCCATCTTATCTTTTCCTTATAAATAGGGATAGGGGCCCTTTTTCTTTTCACTTTTTATCCTTGCCTCCTCGTCTTTGTCTTCCTCCTTGTGACGTCTCTGCAAACCAGAGCTCCACCATCGTCGTCTTCCTCCAGCGTCATTAGGTCCGGCCGCTGCATCAACTTGAACAGACCAGAGAAACGCGGCGCACCTTCGCTGCTCATCAGCATCAGTAAGTACTTGTCTCCCCCCATAGTAAATCTACATTAGGGTTTCAGCCGTTCATTGATGTTCTTCACCGTTCTTCATATTTCCCTCTTAGAACACATAGTTTGATCAAAAAATGACACTGAGGTCGTGTAGTAGTAGTTTTAGCATCTCCTTCCAATCACAAAGATATCTTTTCTATACAGGATCCCATCCGAGTATGTGAGTTCTTCCACTGCCATAACCTTAGGTTTAAAAGTTATTTCCATTTTCTAAACTGCTGTAGATCCAAAATCATATAATTGATCCATGGAACCTATTTTTCAGTACTAAGCAAAATTTCACTTATAGGTCTACAGATACTTATGAACTACAGCCGTGCGGGCGGCTTAGATGATATGCCGTAACCCGCCAAACATCCTTACGCCCACCTTAAACCACCAATGTATGCTCAGAATCTGTATAACCCAGTATTGTCTTTCAGTTTAACCTTGTCAACCTTTATAGCACGCATACTTTGCATCCGAATTGGCCTTGCATAATACACTTGCTTTCTGATCACTGGACGATTTAACATCATAAACTTAACCCGACAGTATTTCCCTTTCTAGGACTTTCATCAACAAAGATGAGCAAAACCGTCACCTCATGCAACTAGGTCGTCTCCACTGCGACGGAGCAATCTCTCAATGAATTCATTCTGGTAGGCGTCTTAGCCGCCAAAGATGTCATTCATTGGAGAGCTCCGGGGACCGAGACTATACCCACTCCAGAAGAAGGCGAGGTTATAGTTTTTTCTGATCCTATGCTCTGGGCTTTTCTCCACCCGGCTCAAAGTTCTTCCGTGATGTGTTGCATTTCTTTCAACTCCACCCTCAAGACATTGGACCCAACTCCGTTTCCAATATCCGCAAC
Source organism: Triticum dicoccoides (assembly GCF_002162155.2). NCBI lineage: Eukaryota > Viridiplantae > Streptophyta > Magnoliopsida > Poales > Poaceae > Triticum > Triticum dicoccoides. Next base: position 128,756,205 of record NC_041388.1, on the reverse strand, counting down.
TTCCATGTTTTTTGTGAAGTATACCTCCAAGAAGAGCCCACTGTGGACTTGTTCAGAGAATTTTATTACTTGAACCGCCAAACTGAATTCACGGACGACCCCATCTTAGAACTTGGCGGAATTTCTATTCAAAGGCGAAAAGAAGCTGTCTTCCCAGCCAGGACACATCTCCGGCTGATGAAAATCCACTGCCGGGTTTCCGTGAGAGCTGACTTAGTTCAAGGCATCCACTCCCAGACCGGATCAACACCGAAGAACGGGCCAAATATATGCCCATCTTTGCAAAGATCAGGGCCTTAATGGCGAACAGGTTGACCGGAGTTGTTTTAGTCCGGTGGTGGGTGGCTTGGAGAATTTTTCCCTTGAGCTGCTGACCTGGTTTAATGTGCGAATATACTGGTGATACAAAAGATCCACAGCGCCACAGCCAAGTGCGTTTGACTGATGATGCAATCAACAAGATGACCAAAACACTGCTTAACGAGAGTTTGGCGACTTGTAGCAAGACGGGGTTGAATCCCTTCTGTACCCTTAACAAACCTCCAGCTATAAGTATTTTCGAGCAGTTCTTACTAACTCATTATCCCTCAATCTATCTTCTCAATATTACTTGATTTCTGCAGGCTGATTCCCCATTTTGGAACAAGAAACTCCAAGAGAAGCTGGCCAAGAAGGTCAGGACAAAGACCAAGGCTTCCAAGAAGCCTGCTAAAAAGAAGGCAGATGTAACTGATCTGGAGGATGAGTCGGAGGTAGAACTTGACTCCCTTGGATCCTTTTTTGTTCATCTTATTGACACTGTTTACTATCAGGATGATGCGGAGGCCAACCATGCAGATGGTGAAGAGGTAACTATCCTTTCCTCCGATTCAGAACCTCTACCAAGACACAAAGTTCATCAAGCGAGCCGGAAAGTAAGGTTTTCTCACCCTTCAGCTTACTTGGATCCCAACTTTATTTTGAAGAAGCAGCAACATGAGGTTCGCCGCACGACCCGGAACAACGGCTATGGGAATCTCTCCTCCGGTTTACCCAACACGCCAGCTCCTCGGAAACGCCGGAATGAGGTGCCACAAATTTCAACACTCTCCTTTCCTAAGGCGGGTCTTATTCGTCAACCACTTAATCCGTCCGACTCAAATTACCAGGGAACTTCTCATTCGTCCTCTGGCGACTCAACTGGAACTCAAAATCCCCCCTTCAAACTTGCTCCGGGGTGAGTATACTTAGTTTTTTCTTGCTTAAACACTTGCATGCTGATATACTGATATCTTTATGTCTTACTTTCAGTGGCATAGCCAAACCTAGCAAGAAGTTGAAGGTGAACAAACTGGATGAAGATCCCAAGGCTACTGAGCCGAAGAAGCTGACCACCTCCGAAGCCTCTCAACAAACTCCAGCGGCTACTGCCGATGACCCACCACGAGAAACCCATGATGCCGTGGTAGATCCAATGGGTGTTGAACTGCCCCGTACCAAACCGCCAAGCACCATCAAGCCTACCGAAGTGGCTGAAGATGTTATAATCACCAGGACTGGTCATACAGAGCCAGGCCATCCCGCTGTTCTATGCAAACATAGTGCCAAAGAAGAATTCTCTGCTGTTGAAAAGGGAAAATGGAGATTGGACTTGGAGAGCTACGCCGGCCTCAGCGCCAGCGAGATTCACTCGGGCTACTTAAACCGCCTGCATACCAGCCGAGACATGGAAGCCTGTTTAGTTGGTCTGATGAAGGAACACTTTGAGGTAACCACCAGAACCCTTCTCATATCAATATATACATCAGCCTCCAAGTCTATAGGATACGATTTTTTGAGAATGTTGTAGACTTTAAATGACATCCTTCGTGCAATCCTTCAAAATGACCCTGTCTGTATTAGATCCAAATGAGTAGTCCCCAAGGGCTGGCTTAACTAAATAGCTAAGCCAGGACTTAATATCTTGTTTGTAACAAAATTTGAATATGTAGCCCCCATGAACCGGCTTAATTTGAAGAATCTAGCCGGGTCATTAAGGACTCGACGTGAAAGAGAAGCGACCTACATTAGCCCCCAAGGGCCAAGTAGAATACTTTGTAATGTGCTTGGGACTTGATTATCATGATTCATGACTACTGCTTGATTTATCCTTGTAGGCTCATGTAAACATGAAGGAATCTCAGGTGGTCGACCTGCGGAAGAATATCTCGTTACAACAATCTAAGACATCAAAGCCAAATTAGAATTGAAAGCCGCCTTGGAGGTGTCGTAAAAATTGAAGACAAATTTCAACACACAGAGAACTGACTGGGAAACTGAGAAGGCAGCTCTATTGAAGAGAGCCGAAGAAGCTGAAGCAGCTCTTAAACCGGTGACTGAAGAGTTATCCAGTTTAAAGCGACATATAAATCAAATGATAGCCGCCATCTTTGGTAAGCTATATTGTATGGCAATTTTGCACCAGCAAATTATTTCGACCCGCCGGGCGACTTATTATTTTGTGTGTGTAATCAGGCCCTAGAAGCTCCAACCTTGGACAAGATATGTTGGTGAAGCTAAGGCGACATACACCTTTGTTGAATAGTTATATACCAGTGCTCAACGGACTATAGCTTCCATCTCTCACACCAAACAGCCACCCGCACTTATCATGGAAACACTGGACAAACTGTCAGTCGTACCCCAAAGGGTGGAGGAAATAAAGCAGTCAGTTGCCAGAGCTGGTGCCATCATCGCCCTGAGCCGGGCTAAGGCTTGGCAAGCGGAGCTAGACCCGGAGGAGATGGCCACCGGCTGCCCGAGCTTAAAAGAAGATGGATCTCCCTTTGGTGCGGAATACTCTGCCAAATGTGTAAGGGAAATGCTTCCTTTGGCAAGCAAATTGGCTGAGAAAACTGACCTAGCCAAGTATCAGGCGGCTTATACTGTTGAAAATCAAAAGTGAAGGCGCTAGTTTATAAAGTTATGGAGCTGATTCCACCAACACGTAAGCATACTTTTGCTCCTGATATTGATCCATCCACGCTCATAGATGATGAAGCTATATTCAAGGCTGTAACTGGCATCAATTGGACATCACCTGATTTCTAGCCAGTGGAGGAAGAAGAAGAAGAACCGGTGATGGATAACCCGGAAGCTTCAACTCACCAAGACCAGGCCAACTGAACCATGGGGCGGCCCTCAGAATGCAACCCGGCGTGTCTTGTTATGGAAAAATCTCAATCAATTGGGCTACGGAAAGCCTTGTAATAGGCTAGTTTAAAACAATGATCTGTCATGCCATCATGCATGTTTGCTTGCTAAATACTTTAAACCGCTGATCTGATGTTGAAGATCCGTTGCTTATGATTATAATGTTATCAATCATGCAGGCCATATTATCATATTCCCTGCACACAAGCAAATAACATGTGCCCTGGCGGTTTATGCTAGGGCGGGTCATGATGTCCCATATAATATTTTCTGGTGAATTAAAGTCTATAACCAGGGCGGATTATCAAACCTCGCATATTCATACAAAAATTTAAAAACATACCTGTAAAATTGGCTCATGCTGCCGGCTTACATCGCCATATGCAATGAGGGTAACAATCCAATGATTTATAAGCGCATGATTCCAATGGCACAATCCAAAATATACTGGCGACTTAACGTCCAAAGCTAGGGCGGGTTATCAAACCCCAAATATGAGTCATAAAGGTCAAGGCTACATGGCCTGAATTGTTTTAAACCATATGTTAACATAGAACAAGAATATGAATCCAAAAAAAGTTTTAGAAAAAGCAACGAATCAGAAAAACAAGGCTTTCATAGGCCGCCAAGCCTTAATCTCAAGTTCTTTCATGGGCCACACAACCACTAAGTTAATCCTTCATTTAAACATGCAAGCCGGCCCTCACATGACAAACCACTGTTTTAACCTTAACAAGTTCAGGGTCTTTATTACAAGATTGACTATTAAGAGTACGGTGGGTCATTCCAGGATTAGCTGGGTGGAGTGACAATGACATACAAGCAGGATAACCTGGAATTTGGTGTTTACATCTGGCATATAAGCCGATCAAGAGGGTAAGCATAGCTATGCTCATTGAGCAAGAAGCTCCCAAGTGACCTATAATGAGCCCTCAAGGCAGGATATCTATGTTTGAACTGCGCACTACAACAAGTTCTCTTTGGTAACCTCTAACTTGGGCAGGAAGCCCCCAAGTGATTTGCAACAAGGAATGTGTAAGCCGGATCAAGAGGGTAAGCACAACTATGCTCATTGAGCAGGAAGCCCCCAAGTGACCTTATGAATTGATAATAAAGACTCAGATACTCAAAAATGAAATGACAGAGGCCCTGAATTATCGGGGATGTCGGCTTTATTATACTAATCATAATATATACATTGATGAAAGTATGTATAACATAAGAGCCGGTGGCTCAAGTGTAATAAGGCCAAAGATGAGCAATATTCCAAGGCCGGCAGGTCTCCTTCTCGGATGTGCATGAGTCCTTGTGGTCTCAAATATCAATGAGGTAGTACGACCCGTTGTTCAGGTTTTTGCTGACCACAAAAGGTCCTTCCCAACATGGGGATAATTTGTGCATATCTATTTGATCCTGGATGAGCCGGAGCACCAAGTTGCCTTCTTGAAAGGTCTAGGTCTTAACCCGTCGACTGTGATAACGACACAGATCTTGTTGATAAATCAACGAACAAGCCGCCACAAGGTCACGCTTCTCATCTAGGAGGTCGAGATCATCTTGACGTGCTTTTTTGTTATTAGTTTCAACATAAGCCGCCACACGGGGCGAGTCGTGTCGGATGTCACTAGGAAGGACTGCCTCTGCTCTATAAACCATGAAGAAGGGCGTATAACCCGTGGATCTGTTGGGGGTAGTATTGATACTCCAAAGCACTAAGGGTAACTCCTCAACCCAACAACCCAACGTCCTCTGCAAAGGGACCATAAGTCGGGGTTTTATGCCTCTCAAGATTTCTTGATTGTCCCTTTCAGCTTGACCATTAATTGGACTGGGGGTGAGCCTCTGATGAAACATCGAGACGAATATGCTCTCATTGACAGAATTCTTTCATAGCACCCTTAGACAGATTAGTGCCATTATCAGTTTATGATACTATGTGGGTAGCCAAAACAGAAAATCACCTTCTTAATGAATTGAACCACCGTTGCTGCAACACATTTGCTGACCGGCTCTGCCTCAACCCACTTTGTAAACTTGTCAACCGCCACCAACAGGTGGGTGTTTTTGTCCTTGGATCTCTTGAAAGGTCCAACCAAATCAAGCCCCCAGACTACAAATGGCCAAGTGATTGGAATCATTCTCAATTCTTGAGCCGGCACATGAGCCCGTCTGGAAAATTTCTGACAGCCGTCGCACTTGCTAACCATATCTTGTGCATCAGCATGAGCCATCGTCCAATAAAACCCATGACGAAAAGCCTTAGCCATGAGAGACTTAGAGCTGAGGTGATGGCCACAGTCTCCTTCACGAATTTCTCCTAGAACCTCATGACCCTCCTCCAGAGAAATACAACACTGGAACACCTCTGTGACACTACATCGGTGTAACTCGCCATTGACAATGGTCATTGACTTAGACCACCGGGTTATTTGTCTGGCCAAAGTTTCATCCTCAAGTAACTAACCTCGGGTCATATAAGTCAAATATGGAACTGTCCAATTAGGAATAGCATGAAGAGCCGCCACCAACTGTGCCTCTGGGTCAGGAATAGCAAGATCCTCCTCTGTGGGCAACTTAACTGAAGGATTAGTCAGTGTATCAAGAAAGACATTAGGTGGCACTAGCTTATGTTGAGACCCCAGCCGGCTTAAAGCATCAGCCGCCTCATTTTTCCTATGATCATCATGTTCCACCTGATAACCTTTGAAATGACAATCAATACCATCAACCGCCTGACGATAAGCTGCCATGAGCGGGTTTTTGGAATCCCAAGTTCCTGAGACTTTCTGAGCCACCAAATCTGAATCGCCAAAACATCTGACCCGACTTAGGTTCATCTCTTTGGCTATCCGAAGGCCATGGAGTAAGGCCTCATATTCAGCTACATTGTTAGTACAAGGAAACATTAGCCTTAAGACATAACAAAACTTGTCACCTCGTGGGGAAGTCAAAATAACTCCAGCCCCCGAGCCTTCCAACTGCCTGGATCCATCAAAATGAATAGTCCAATATGTATTTTCAGGCTTTTCCTCAGGCATCTGCAACTCTGTCAAGTCATTGATGAAATCCACAAGTGTCCAAGACTTGATGGCTGTCCGAAGCATATACTTCAAACCATGAGGTCCAAGCTCAATGGCCCACTTGGCCACCTGGCCTATAGCTTCTCTATTTTGAATAATATCCCCTAGAGGAGCATAACTGACCACAGTGATGGGATGACCAAGGAAATAATGCTTCAACTTGCGACTAGCCATGAACACTCCATAGACTAGCTTCTACAAATGTGGGTACCTCTGCTTAGATTCAATTAATACCTCACTAACATAATAAGCCGGCCTTTGAACCTGATATTACTTGCCTGCTTCCTTCCTTTCCAAAACAACCGATACACTGACGGCTCTATTGTTAGCAGCCACATATAAAAGCAAAGGCTCATTATCAATAGGAGCTGCAAGAATCGGTGGCTCAGCCAACTGTTTTTTAAGCGCCTCAAACGCCCGATTGGCAGCATCACTCTAGACAAAGTGCTCTGTTTTCTTCATCGTCTGGTATAAAGGAATAGCCTTTTCTCCCAAGCGACTTATAAACCAGCTTAAAGCTGCAATACGACCCGCAAAATGCTGGACATCATTAATACACGCCAGTTTAGCTAGCCAAAGAAGTGACAGCCTTAATTTTCTCTGGGTTAGCTTCAATACCTCTCTCAGAGACCAAAAAACCTAGGAGCTTGCCTGCTGGCACTCCAAAGACACATTTGGCCGGGTTAAGAATCATCTTGTAGACCCAGAGGTTGTCAAAGGTCTCCTTCTTCCTGGATTTCACAATGATATCATCCACATAAGCATGTATATTGCATCCAATCTGGCTGTGGAGACAATTCTAAACACAAGCTGATAAGTCGCCTGGGCACTCTTGAGCCCAAAAGGCATAGACACATAGCAGAAGGCTCCAAAGGGAGTGATGAAAGATGTCTTATCCTGGTCCTTAACTGCCATCTTGATCTGATGATAACCAAAATAAGCATCTAAGAAACTCAAACGCTCACAACCCACCATAGCATCGATGATCTAATCAATACAAGGAAGAGCAAAAGGATCAGTTGGACAAGCTTTATTAAGGTCTGTATAATCCACACACATACGCCAAGTGCCATTTTTATTAAGTACCAACACCGGGTTAGCCAACCATTCAGGATGAAAAACTTCAACGATAAATCCGGTCGCCAAGGGCCGGGCCACCTCTTCTCCAATGGCCTTGGGCCTCTCTTCATTAAAATGACGGAGGAATTGCTTGACCAGTTTAAACTTTGGATCAACATTGAGAGTGTGCTCAGCGAGTTCCCTTGGTACACCTGGCATGTCTGAAGGCTTCCATGCAAAGATGTCCCGGTTCTCACGGATGAACTCGATGAGCGTGCTTTCCTATTTCGGATCCATATTGGCACTGATAGTGAACTGCTTGGATGAATCGCCAGGGACAAAATCAACCTACTTAGTGTCATCTGCCGATTTAAACTTCAACAAAGGGTCATGTTCTGTGGTTGGCTGCTTCAACGGGGTCATATCCGCCGGGTCAACATTATCTTTGTAGAACTTCAACTCCTTTGTTGCACAAACTGACTCAACATAGGCAGCATCACCCTCTTCACATTCCAAAGCTATCTTCCTATTGCCATGCACCATGATGGTACCCTTGCGACCCGGCATCTTAAGCTACATATAAACATGACAAGGCCATGCCATAAATTTGGCATAAGCCGGCTGTCCGAACAAGGCGTGATACGGGCTCTTGATCTTGACCACCTCAAAAGTCAATGTTTTAGCCCTATAGTCATGTTCATTGCCAAAAGCCACTTCCAAGGCTATCTTACCCATGGGATACGCCGACTTACCAGGCACCACCCCTTGAAAGACTGTAGAGGACGGCTTAAGATCTTTGTTAGTCAAATTCATACGGCGAAAAGTATCATAATAAAGGATATTGATACTGCTGCCTCCATCCATAAGCACCTTCATGAACTTGTAACCTCCAACCTGAGGAGCAACCACCAAAGCTAACTGACCTGGGTTGGCAACCCGGGGCGGGTGATCCTCACAGCTCCATATAATGGGCTGCTCTAACCATCATAAATATCGAGGGACTGCTGACTCAATTGCACTCACTGCCCATTTATGAACCTTCTGACGTCACTTGCACATGCTCATAGAAAAACATGATATTGGCCACTATTCAGCTGCTTTAGATTACTCTGATATTCGGACTATTGTTGTTGATTTCCTTGATTGTGCTGCTGATTGCCTTGAGACCCGGAATTTGAGCCACCACCTCCAAAGCCAGGTCCGTGAAATCCGGAATTTGAGCCACCACCTCCAAAGCCAGGCCCGTGAGAACCGGAGCCTGCCCTGCCATGAGGGCCATGATGATCCTAATACAAGCCAGAATTTCTGTATTCCTTCATGATGAAACAATCTTTCCACAGATGAGTGGCCGGCTTGTCTTGAGAACCGTGCTTCGGGCAAGGCTGGTTCATTATCGCCTCAAGCACTACAAAAAAAGACACATCCGTGAAATTTTGGGCCGAACAATTTTTTGTCATACCTATGACACTTCTATGACGATTATTGTGACAAAACCCGGTATCATCATAGATGTGGTGGGTTCCTACTTCTATGACAAAAAATCATGATAGAAAATAGGATTTTCGTCCTGGGCGGGCCAGAGACGCAGTTGCATGACATTCTTTGGGCCGTCCATGACGGAAAACACCGTGGTAGAAGCCAGGGCGTGGAAAATATGGGGGAGTCACCGGTTACGGTGGGTGGTCGGGGGCCGAGCGATGCGCGTTTCTCTCGTACGTACACGTGTGTGTGAGGCGTTGGGCTCTAACTGAACCCGAGCGATTGCACTGCAGGCTACGCGTTACTGAACCCGAGCGATCGATCGATGGCTGTTAACTGAACCCGATCGAGCGATTCCTTCGCTACTGCTGCTAACTGAAGCCGATCGATGCTGCCTCTGGATGAAAAGTGAG
>NC_041388.1:128729645-128746447 GCF_002162155.2 Triticum dicoccoides | reverse complement strand
CTCTAGATGAACAGTACCCTGATTGATCGAGCCGGTTGGGGCTGGATGAACAGGACCCCGTGGAGGGCAGGATGAACAGGACCACCCCGTGGAGGGTAGGATGAACAGTAGATGGTGGAGGGCAGGATGAACAGTAGCCCGTGGAGGGGTGGTTGAATAGGAGCCCGTGGAGAGGGCTGGTTGAACAGTAGCCGGTGGAGTAGCGCACGGTGGAGGCTGGATGAACAGGAGCCCGTGGATGAACAGTGCAGGTGGAGGCTGGAGGAGGTCGACAGTGGATGAACAGTAGCCCGTGGAGCTGGAGGGGGTCGACGGTGGAGATGAACAATATCCCATGGAGTCCCGTTCTGCGGTACGCCACACCCCTCCCGATGAACAGGACCCCTGTTTCGACCGTAGCGCTCCAACACAAGTCCGTTTCCTCCGTTTTGCGGTACGCCACACCCCTCCTGATCAACATGACCCCCGTTTCGACCGTAGGAGGTCCGTTTCCTCCGTTTTGTGGTACGCCAGACCCCTCCCGATGAACAAGATCCCGTTTCGAACGTGGCCGGCCGAACACAAGGGTGTATCCTCCGTTATGCGGTACGCCAGGCCTCGTTTCCATCGGCTGTTCCGTCCAAGCCCTCCCGATGAACAAGATGACGCATTCCGTTCTGACCCAGCCGGTTGGCTCCCCATGAACACGACGATGACGCTGTTTCTCCGTTCTGACCAAGCCATGTACACGAGCCCTGGCCATACGTACACACGAGTAGGCGTTCGAGACCCCGCCCGTATGTACATACGTGGTCGTATTTACTTTCTTGCACCATGGCCGTTGTACGTACGTGTACATGCTACGTGCGTGCCTCTACTACGACACATGCGCGCCTCTACATCGACCAGTATGTACGTACACGTTTGCGACCAGAATGACAATGCTACGTACGCTTCGACCAGGTGGGTCCCGACTGTCAGGCACTTTCTTGCGTGAGAAGATGTAGCTGGTGGGTCCCAGTAGTCAGGGGGCGAATCGTTTTTTTTCTCGGACGCACTTCCTTGCATGCGAAGATGTAGCTGGTGGGTCCCAGCAGTAAGGGGGAAACATTTTTTTCACGAAATACGATGGCCCGTATGATGGTTCCCCACTGTCAGGTGGAGGAATAATTATTTTGTGCGTAATAAGGAGGCACTTCCTTGCTGCGGCCGTGGACCCAGCTGTTAGCCTCTCCACGTACAGTCCACGTCCGATGGAAGCCGTTCTTTGACAACGTTGACCACGCCGCACCGAGAGCACCAGGGTGGTGGATGATGTCTACTACACAACCTTCTTCTTGTAGACGTTGTTGGGCCTCCAAGTGCAGAGGTTTGTAGGACAGTAGCAAATTTCCCTCAAGTGGATGACCTAAGGTTTATCAATCCATAGGAGGCGTAGGATGAAGATGGTCTCTCTCAAGCAACCCTGCAACCAAATAACAAAGAGTCTCTTGTGTCCCCAACACACCCAATACAATGGTAAATTGTATAGGTGCACTAGTTCGGCGAAGAGATGGTGATACAAATCAACCAAAATCCTGATGTCACCTAGATACTCCAATGTCACCTCAAGTATCCATGGGTATGATTATACGATATGCATCACACAATCTCAGATTCATCTATTCAACCAACACATAGAACCTCAAAGAGTGCCCCAAAGTTTCTATCGAAGAATCACGACGAAAACGTGTGCCTACCCCTGTGCACAGGTTCATGGGCGGAACCCGCAAGTTGATCACCAAAACATACATTAAGTGAATCACGTGATATCCCATTGTCACCACAGACACGCACGACAAGACATACATCAAGTGTTCTCAAATCTTTAAAGACTCAATCCAATAAGATAATGATAACCCACAAGTATAGGGGATCGCAACAGTTTTCGAGGGTAGAGTATTCAACCCAAATTTATTGATTCAACACAAGGTGAGCCAAAGAATATTCTCAAGTATTAGCAGCCGAGTTGTCAATTCAACCTCACCTGGAAACTTAATATCTGCAGCAAAGTGTTTAGTAGCAAAGTAATATGATAGTAGTGGTAACGGTAGCAAAAGGTAACAGTAGTAAAAGTAATGTTTTTGGTATTTTGTAGTGATGATAGCAATAGCAACGAAGAAGTAAATAAGCGAAGAACAATATATGGAAAGCTCGTAGGCAATGGATCTGTGATAGAGAATTATGCTGGATGCAGTTCATCATGTAACAGTCATAACCTAGGGTGACACAGAACTAGCTCCAGTTCATTGATATAATGTAGGCATGTATTCTGAATATAGTCATACATGCTTATGGAAAAGAACTTGCATGACATCTTTTGTCCTACCATCCCGTGGCAGCGGGGTCCTTACGAAAACTAAGGGATATTAAGGCCTCCTTTTAATAGAGAAATGGAACAAAGCATTAACACATAGTGAATACATGAACTCCTCAAACTACGGTCATCCCCGGTAAGTATCCCGATTAATGTCACTTCAGGGTTAACGGATCATAACACATAATAGGTGACTATAGACTTGCAAGATAGGATCAAGAACACTCATATATTGATGAAAACATAATAGGTTTAGATCTGAAATCATGGCACACGGGCCCTAGTGACAAGCATTAAGCATAGCAAAGTCATAGCAACATCAATCTCAGAACATAGTGGACACTGGGGATCAAACCCTAACAAAACTAACTCGATTACATGATAGATCCCATCCAACCCATCACCGTCTAGCAAGCCTACGATGGAATTACTCACGCACGGCGGTGAGCATCATGAAATTGGTGATGGAGGATGGTTGATGATGACAATGGCGACGGATTCCCCTCTCCGGAGCCCCTAACGGACTCCAGATCAGGGGGGCCGTATCAGGGAGCCCCGAACGGACTCCAGATCAGGGCTTGGCAGCGGCTCCGTATCGTAAAACGCGATGGTTTCTTATTTCTGATTTTTTTTCTCCTTGAAACTCAATATATGGAGGTGGAGTTGGAGTCGGAGAGGCAACAGGGGGCCCACGAGGTAGGGGGCGCGCCCTAGGGGGGCAGGCGCGGCCCCACCCTCATGGAGAGACGGTGGGCCCCCTGGCCTTCATCTTTGGCAGGTATTTTTCTTATTTTCTGAAAAGTGGCTCCATGAAGTTTCAGGTCATTCCGAGAACGTTTGCTCCTGCACATAAATAACACCATGGTAATTCTGCTGAAAACAGCGTCAGCCCGGGTTAGTTCCATTCAAATCATGCAAGTTAGAGTCCAAAACAAGGGCAAAAGTGTTTGGAAAAGTAGATACGTTGGAGATGTATCAACTCCCCCAAGCTTAAACCTTTGCTTGTCCTCAAGCAATTCAGTTGACAAACTAAAATGATAAAGAAAGACTTTTACAAACTCTGTTTGCTCTTGTTGTTGTAAATATGTAAAGCCAGCATTCAAGTTTTGAGCAAAGATTATAACTAACCACATTTGCAATAACGCATAGGTCTCAAGTTTACTCATATCAATAGCATAATCAACTAGCGAGCCATAATAATAAATCTCGGATGACAACACTTTCTCAAAACAATCATAATATGATATAACAAGATGGTATCTCGCTAACCCTTTCTGAGACCGCAAAACATAAATGCAGAGCACCTTTAAAGACCAAGGACTGACTAGACATTGTAATTCATGGTAAAAGAGATCCAGTCAAGTCATACTCAATGTAAACTAACAGTAATGAATGCAAATGGCAGCGGTGCTCTCCAAATGGTGCTTTTTAATAAGAGGATGATGACTCAGCATAAAAGTAAATAGATAGGCCCTTCGTAGGGGGAAGCAGGGATTTGTAGAGGTGCTAGAGCTCGGTTTTGAAACAGAGTTGAATAATATTTTGAGTGGTATACTTTCATTGTCAACATAACAACCAAGAGATGGCGATATCTTCCATGCTACACACATTATAGGCGGTTCCCGAACAGAATGGTAAAGTTTATACTCCCCCTTCCACCAACAAGCATCAATCCATGGCTTGCTCGAAACAACGTGTGCCTCCAACTAACAAGAGTCCCAGGGGGAGTTTTGTTTCCAATTATTTTGATTTAGTTTGCATAAAGCATGGGATTGGGCATCCCGGTGACGAGCCATTTATCTCGTGAGTGAGGAGCGGAGTCCACTCCTCTTGAGAATAACCCGCCTAACATGGAAGATACGGACAAGCCTAGTTGATACATGAGCTATTCGATCATACAAAACAGGATATTTATTTGAAGGTTTAGAGTTTGGCACATACAAATTTACTTGGAACGGCAGGTAGATACCGTATATAGGTAGGTATAGTGGACTCATGTGGAATAACTTTGGGATATAAGGAGTTTGGATGCACAAGGAGTATTCCCGCTTAGTACAAGTGAAGGCTAGCAAAAGACTGGGAAGCGACCAGCTAGAGAGCGACAACAGTCATGAACATGCATTAAAATTAATCAACACCGAATGCAAGCATGAGTAGGATCTAATCCACCATGAACATAAATATCGTGAAGGCTATGTTGATTTTGTTTCAACTACATGCGTGAACAAGCGCCAAGTCAAGTCACTTAAATCATTCAGAGGAGGATACCACCCTATCATACCACATCATAACCATTTTAATAGCATGTTGGCACGCAAGGTAAACCATTATAACTCATAGCTAATCAAGCATGGCACAAGAAACTATGATCTCTAGTTGTCATTGCAAACATGTTTATTCATAATAGGCTGAATCAAGAACGATGAACTAATCATATTTACAAAAACAAAAGAGGTCAAGTTCATACCAGCTTTTCTCATCTCAATAAGTTCATCATATAATCATCATCATTGCCTTTCACTTGCATGACCAAACGATGTGAATAATAATAATAGTGCACGTGCATTGGACTAAGCTGGAATCTGCAAGCATTCAATAAACAGGAGAAGACAAGGCAATATGGGCTCTTTTGTCAGATAAACAATAATGCATTTAAGAGCCACTTCAACAATTCAATTATGGTCTTCTCCTATGGACCCCCAAAGAAAAGAAAAGAAATAAAACTATTTACACGGGAAAGCTCCCAACAAGCAAAAGAAGAACAAGAAATCTTTTTGGGTTTTATTTTTAATTACTACTACAGGCATGGAAGGTAAATTAATTAAAAGCTACAACTAATTTTTTTGGTTTTTCTTAAGGTTTATTAAACACACAAGAAGAAAGCATAAAAAGGAAAATAAACTAGCATGGATGATACAATGAAAAAGTATGAGCACCGACATCTAGCAATGAGTGTGTGAACATAAATGTAATGTTGGTGGGAAATACGTACTCCCCCAAGCTTAGGCTTTTGGCCTAAGTTGGTCTATGGCCACGGCTGGCCTGGTGGATATCCATAATAGTAGCTGGGGTCGTACTGCGATGCAGCGGCTATCGCCTGCTGAGCTGCAACATGGCGACGAGCGGCCTCCTCTCTCCTCTCGTACTCATCCGCCTCCTCTCTGGTAATAGTATATCCTCCTCTTGCCTGATAATCAAAGAAGGCAGGAGCAGAGAGAGTAATACGGACAGCACGATGTCTGTCAAAGATTAGTCGATACTGGAGAGGTGATTCGTTCCTCTCGACAAACAGGTGGTGAACCATAGCATTAAAATCTAGATAAGCAGGAGGTAATTCAATATCATCTTCGCGTATGGCTATACCAAGAAAATTAGCTATGCGGGTTGCATAAATTCCACCAAAGAAATCTCCATTAAGTCTATTAAGATGCAACCTACGTGCAACAATGGCTCCCAAATTATAAGATTTATCTCCCAACACAGCACTCCGAAGAATACTGAGGTCAGGGACACACATGTGACATGCCTCATCTTTACCATTAATGCATCTACCTATGAAGAGAGCAAAATAATGTATAGCAGGAAAGTGAATGCTCCCTATGGTAGCTTGTGTAATATCTCTAGATTCTCCCACAGTTATTCTAGCAAGAAAATCTCTAAATTCAGATTTGCGAGGATCCCTTATACTACCCCATTGTGGAAGTTTGCAACCAGTGGTAAAATCCTCTAAGTCCATAGTGTAAGATTTATCATAAAGATCAAACAGGACATTTGGAGAATTATGTGAAGTTGAAAATTCAAACTTCCTCACAAAGGTACTGGTGAGATAGTGATACTGGCTGCACTTCTCTTCCTCGAAGCTCACAAGATCAGCGTTACGCAAATATGCGTTGAATTCTTCCTTAATTCCCGCTCGATCCATAAAGTTCTCAGACGGCCACTCACAAGGATGCACTGGAGCGTCTCTTGGTGGCTCTTCATCAGCATCACGCATTGCAAGCCTGGATCCTTACTTCCTTGAAGAACCACCTTGGAACATTTTCCTAAGCATATTTCTTCCTCTGAAAAATTCTGAATTTTTTTAGTAACTTCAAAATAAAGGTAAACCAAACTCAATAATATTGGTAGCAACTACTCCTACATGTGCCTAGGGCCTATATCATGCATCATAACTACTTTTGACCAAATAAATTTGACATGCAAGCTCAAGAACAGGGTCACCTAAGCAGCAAAAATTTGCAATGAATAAAGCACTAGAACAAAAACTAATTGGACCAATGGAGGAGTCACATACCAAGGAACAATCTCCCCAAGCAGTTTTGTGAGAGGTGCTTTGAGCAAGGAGATCGAAAATGGCAGCAAAACGAGCTTCGACTCGGGTTTGAGCTGGTTATTCGTGTTTGTGGGAGGAAGATGAAGTGTGTGGGTGCAGGAATAAGTGGAGGAGGGCCACCGTGGGCCCATGAGGCAGGGGGCGTGCCCTAGAGGGGTGGGCGCGCCCTCCACCCTCGTGGGAAGGTGGTTGACCCCCCTGGTGTGTTCTCAGTTCCATAAATCCTCAAATATTCTAGAAAAAATCATATTTAAATTTCAGGGCATTTGGAGAACTTTTATTTTCGAGGTATTTTTATATTGCACGGATAATCAGATAACAGAGAGAAAAATATTTATTTTTATTCTATTTAATATAAATAACAGAAAGTAAAAGTGGGGTACAGAAGGTTGTGCCTTCTAGTTTCATCCATCTCATGATCATCAAAAGGAATCCACTAACAAGGTTGATCAAGTCCTGTTAACGAACTCATTCCGAATAACATGGAACCGGAGAAATTTCGAATAACACTATGTTACCTCAACGGGGATATGCACATCCCCAATAATAAGAATATCATATTTTTTCTTGACAGTAGGAAGAGGAAATTCAAAACCTCCAAATATAATCGATGGAATTTTTCCAATAGAGTTCATACTATGAAGTTGAGGTTGTTTCCTCGGAAAGTGTACCATATGCTCATTACCATTAACATGAAAAGTGACATTGCCTTTAGTGCAATCAATAACAGCCCTGCAGTATTCAAAAAGGGTCTTCCAAGAATAATAGACATACTATCGTCCTCGGGAATGTCAAGAATAACAAAGTCCGTTAAAATAGTAATGTTTGCAACTACAACAGGCACATCCTCACAAATACCGACAGGTATAGCAGTTGATTTATCAGCCATTTGCAAAGATATTTTAGTGGGTGTCAACTTATTCAAATCAAGTCTATGATATAAACAGAGAGGCATAACACTAACACCGGCTCCAAGATCACATAAAGCAGTTTTAACATAATTTCTTTTAATAGAGCATGGTATAGTGGGTACACCGGGATCTCCAAGTTTCTTTGGTATTCCACCCTTAAAAGTATAATTGGCAAGCATGGTGGAAATTTCAGCTTCCGGTATCTTTCTTCTATTTGTAATAATATCTTTCATGTACTTAGCATAAGGATTGGTTTTGAGCATATCAGTTAATCGCATACGCGAAAAGATAGGTCTAATCATTTCAGCAAAGCGCTCAAAATCCTCATCATCCTTTTTCTTGGATGGTTTGGGAGGAAAAGGCATGGGTTTCTGAACCCAATGCTCTTTTTCTTTACCATGTTTCCTAGCAACAAAATCTTTCTTATCATAACGTTGATTCTTTGATTGTGGGTTATCAAGATCAACAACAGGTTCAATTTCTATATCATTGTCATTACTAGGTTGAGCGTCATCATGAACATTATTATTAACATTATCACTAGTTTCAGGTTCATTACCAGATTGAGTTTCAGCATCAGAAATAGAAATATCATTTGGATTCTCAGGTTTTTCAACAATAGGATCACTAGAAGCATGCAAAGTCCTATCATTTTTCTTTTTCTTCTTTTTAGAATAACTAGGTGCATCTATATTATTTCTCTGGGAATCTTGCTCAATTCTCTTAGGATGGCCTTCAGGATACAAAGGTTCCTGAGTCATTTTACCACCTCTAGTCATAACTCTAATAGCATAATCATTATTCTTATTGTTCAATTCATTGAGCAAATCATTTTGAGCTTTAAGTACTTGTTCTACTTGAGTGGTAACCATAGAAGCATGTTTACTAATAAGTTTAAGTTCACCTTTAACATTAACCATATAATCACCCAAGTGTTCAAGCATATTTGAATTGTTTTTCAATTGTCTACCAAAATAAGCATTAAAGTCTTCTTGCTTAGCCATAAATTTATCAAACTCATCTAAGTATGGGATAGAAAATTTAGTAAACGGGATTACAGCTTTATCATATCTATAGAGAGAATTTACCTTTACTACCTGTGTCGGGTTATCAATACCATGAGTTTCGTCAATAGGTAAAGGATTACGATTATATGTTTCTTCAACAGGTGGTAAATTAAGACCATGTATTTCTTCAATAGGAGGTAAATTCTTAACATCTTCAGCTTTAATACCTTTTTCTTTCATAGATTTCTTTGCCTCTTGCATATCTTCAGGACTGAGAAATAGAATACCCCTCTTCTTCGGAGTTGGTTTAGGAATAGACTCAGGAATTGGCTCCGGAGGTATCCAATTATTTTCATTTGTCAACATATTATTCAATAGAATTTCAGCTTCATCCGGTGTTCTTTCCCTAAAAACAGAACCAGCACAACTATCCAGGTAATCTCTGGAGGCATCGGTTAGTCCGTTATAAAAGATATCAAGTATTTCATTTTTCTTAAGAGGATGATCAGGCAAAGCATTAAGTAATTGGAGAAGCCTCCCCCAAGCTTGTGGGAGACTCTCTTCTTCAATTTGCACAAAATTATATATATCCCTTAAAGCAGCTTGTTTCTTATGAGCAGGGAAATATTTAGCAGAGAAGTAATAAGTCATATCCTAGGGACTACGCACACAACCAGGATCAAGAGAATTAAACCATATCTTAGCATGACCCTTTAATGAGAACGGAAATATTTTAAGGATGTAAAAGTAACATATTCTCTCATCATTAGTGAACAGGGTGGCTATATCTGTAATGCCCTCGATGTGGCTATATCTCCCACGTATCGAAGCACGACTTAGAGGCATAACCGCTTTGAAAGCAATGTCGCAAGTGAGGTAATCTTCACACAACCCATGCAATATATAAAGGACAGAGATACATAGTTGGCTTACAATCGCCACTTCACACAAGGAACAAACTTCAATCTTCACCTGCAACTAACAACGCTATAAGAGGTACTGAGCAAAGCAGTAACATAGCCAAACAATGGTTTGCTAGGACAAGGTGGGTTAGAGGCTTGGTTCAACAATATGGGAGGCATGATAAGCAAGTGGTAGGTATCGCAGCATAGGCATAGCAAAAGAGCGAGCAACTAGCAAGCAAAGATATAAGTGATTTCGAGGGTATGATCATCTTGCCTGAGATCCCGCAAGGAAGAAGAACGAGTCCATGACAAAGACAAACGGACGTAGACGAACGAATCCTCACAACACGACGCTATCGGAACCAACCCGAAGAAGCAACACCGGAAAGAAGCAAACAACATAGTGAACAACCACCACATAGACATGGCATGATGCACAACCAAGTATGATGCATGTCCGGTTTAATGATAAATGACATGGCAAAAAGCACAAGCAACACTACAAATTAAGTGGAGCTCAATATGCAACGGAGTTGTCCATTGCATATTGAAGAAAACACCAAATGACTTATTTAGTTCTCTCTCGTTTATGTTCCCAACAATATTAAATGTTGATTAACATGGCAAGGGGTGAAGCACAACAAAACTACCTATCTAGGCAAGTTTAAATGAGGCCGGAAACAACGAACAACAATTCCGGTAAAGCCCCATATGCATATTTTAAGGTTTGGTACTGTTCTGCCCTAAACCATATTTTAGAGTTGTTAAACATGCAAAGTAAGGCCACCATGTTAAACTAGGCATTTTTCTACCCCATTTACATATAAAGATTATTAAATTTGGAGCTACGGTTAAATAGTTATGAATTAAATCATTTTAGCATGGCATAGGATCAAATTTACACAAACAACATTTTAAACATTTTTAACATGGATGAAAGTTGCATATTATTAAACTAGACGAGATTCTAAGCAAGTTTCATATATAATTTATTTTAATCCGATGCAGGGTTTGTGAGATATTAAATGCATGATCAACAAGGGCTTTCGTGTAAAACTGCAAACTCTGGGGTAAATAGACAAATCGCGGAACAGAAAAAAAATGTGACATGGGCCGAAACTGGCTGGCCCAACCGCACAGAGGTCTGAAGGGGGGGTTCTCACCATGGGCTTGGCCCAGATCTATGGAGGAGGCGGCCTGGCAGGGCACGCTGGCCTTGGACATGGTCGGCCCACACACACACGAGGAAAGTGGCCCAAGGGGCGGATCTAGGCAGGCGAGGCCGGCCCGTGCTAGCGAAATAGGGAGCGATGCGGTCAACGGGGCGGGCGAGGCGCTCGTCTCACGCGAGCGAGCAGGAACAAGGGAAGCGGGCGCCTGACGAACGTGCCTCTGCTTGTTGCAGAGGTAGCGGAGGCGGGCGACCGGGACGCGGGCAGGCGATGGCGGAGCTTGGCGCGACGGCAGCAACCGGATCGAGGTGGAAGGAGTCAGATGTTCGGGACGGCTATATCCGTCGTTCTCCCGGTGACGGCGACGAGCCCTCGAGGCCGAGCTCAGTCCATTGCGCCTCCTTTGGTTCCCTGCCCAGAACAAGACAGGGAGAGAGTTTGAGAGTAGGGAAGAGAAAATAAGGCACAAGAGGAAGGGGAGAACAAGGTGCGGGGGAGGAGATCCGGTGGTCCGGCGGCAGAGCTCGCCGGCGCAACTGCTGGAGGCAAATGGCAGTGAGGCGGGACGCGGTCTCCTCGGTTGGGAGCTCGGGCTCCTGTGTGCATGGGCGGATCGAGAAGGTGGAGGTTGGCTGCGGGCACAGGAACGAGGAGGCGAGGTGGTAGGACGATGGATGGATCGATCTGGCTGGATGAGGGAAGGTGGTAGGCTCAATGGGGAAAACAAGGAAGGAGGAGGCGGTTGTTGTTGGATTGGATCGGGCAAGATCCCGATGAAGGAGGGGGGTTGGTCAGTCGGCGGCGAAGACAGGATTGATGGGACAGCTTCCTCAATTTTAGGGTTGGCGATATATATAGCGGGCGGATAATTGGATAGGGATTACCTCGTCCCTCCGATCGAAATCAGACTGTTGGGAAAAATAGGCTAGGGAGTCCAATTAACAAAACGGAGACGTTTGGTAGATGTTTGGGGATAATCCGGACACAACGGTAGCGACAGCCCGGGTCGGGTCCGGGACAATTTCGGACGCGCACGTGAGGGGTTCGATGCACTGTGCAGAGAGGGTTTCGGACCGTGCGGTCGCATCGGACAACTCCGGAAGCGAAGAGGGGAAGGAGGATGGACTAGGTGGGCTGTGGCGAGACTGCAAGGGGGAGAAGAGAGAGAGAGGGCCCGGCATCTGTTTCCGGAGACCGAAAACGTCCGACGTTAGACCGACTATAATGTCGCTATAGTTTAACGGTTGGGCTATCAAACGAACTCCGAATGCGATGAAACTTGACAGATGGTCTATCTACACTATAATAAGACCACACGCCAACTCTCATTCCATTCCGAGAACATTTTCTGGCCACTTATAAAATAATATTTCGGACATGCCGCGGGCGCGTGCAAGTGTGTCTGGGCTCAGAACGGACAACAGAGGGAACTGGGGGAACCCGGACGGATGCAGGTTTTGGAAACATGATGATGCGATGCACATGATGACATGATGAAATGCAACATGCAAGCAAACGACCTGGCAACAGCAGTGAATAACTGGAAGACACCTGGCACATCGGTCTCGGGGCATTACAACACTCCACCACTACGAGAGGATCTCGTCCCGAGATCTAGAATGGCACCGGAGGGACAACGGAAGAGAAAAAGAAGAGGTAAAAACTAAGTTGCTTCTTTGACAAACGAGTGAGACCAAAGAACCTTGAAAAGGTTAAGCCATTTCGAGAAAAGAATACAACGGAGATGAACAAAGTTGAAAACACCCCATTAGGAAAGAGGAACAAGGAAGAACAAATTTGGACAGCACTCCGGTTGAAACGGAAGTCAAAAACTTGATAAAATGAAAAGAACTTGAGCAAAAGGACACAACACTCCGGTTAGATGGATAAGCACAGGAAAAAAAAACATGATCTTAGATGAAACGAGATGATGGTTGAAGAAAACAACATCGCAATGCCTTCGAAATAAAAGTAAGAATGGAATGGGATGAACGAAGGAAAACAAGATCTCGAGGTAGCATGCTTACAACAAAAGCTAGAATGGAGTTGTTGGAAAACCAACAACGAAGGAATAAGTTTGATATGGTCTTGTGGAGTACATCCCAAATTAAGAGATGACAACCTGCCACTCACCGGAAAGAATTAGATTGGAATAAACAAGGAGACGAGAAACTTATTTCACCGGAAGGATAAAAGAAGACATTGGATCATTTATGAGCACCATAAATAGCAACAATCCTTAGGGAAGGGTTTAGGTGAAATATAACCCAAGATAACTCCAATGAAGAGATAGATGGGTTACCAAGGAACTCATGAACGAATTGAAAATGATGGGTTAAAAATATGTCATTCCGGAAAACTTGTGAATCATGAAACATGAACTCAAATTATCAAGAATGACATAATACCACCTCCAATGATACGAAAGAAAGGATGAACTCCGGATTGCGAGAAGAAGAAAACTTGAGCTCCTTTGAAAAGAATCTCAATGAACACTTGGAGAAGGAATTATTTCTTTGATGAACCATCATGTATAACCTTCCTAAAGAACTCCGGTAAACAAAAGAATGATCAAACGAAAGGAAAGAAAAGTTGGAAACACAAGGTGAATCCTTGCAATGATTTAGATGAATCTCCGTGGTGATATAATTGAAAGAGGTTGGAACTCCGGTAAAACAAAGATGAATAATTGAGATCAAGAATTTTGATGAACCTCCGGAATAAGGAATTAATCACTTGGATGAAACAAAATAAGAACTATGTTATGCGTATCCTTCATCGGTTAAATTGATGACAAGCAACGGATTTGGCATAATACTTATTCTCGTCGAAAGGATTAAGATAGATATAGCGCAAACTTGGGAAGGTCTTCAATGCACCACCGATAGGATTTGAAAAGCACGAATGCATAGATATGATACCTGAAGAGATATGATACATGAAGGAAGAAAACTCTTGAACGAACCACCGTAAGAATTGAAAATGAACAAAGTAAAGATAAAGAAACACCGGGAAGAATTGTGAAATGAACGAAGATGCTTGAGAGGATTTAGATACATGAGAACGAAGAGATCACGAGCCGATTAAGGATCACTTGAACGAAGCACCGGTAAAATTGGAGAATGATAGCTGAAAGCTGAGAATGAATAAATCTTAGATGATGGGCTCCGGATGAACAAACTGAAAAGGCTCCTGAATTACTCCGGATGTTTGAAAAGAATATCTCACAGTCGCAAATGAGAGGATGGCAACAAGATAGAATCGCGAATCTTGAAGAGAATGGAGCAAGATTGAGAGAAAAATCTTCTTCGGTCTACAAATCCCCGAGAATGATGACGGGAAACACCACCAAGAATTATTGAGTACTCCGGAATTAAAATTGGAAAGGTTGAACCAACGATGAAAATAATTTGAAAGATCTTGGAGAAATACATTTGACTGATGATAATTCATCCTTACATCAAACTTTGAAAGGAATTTGAGAATACCTCCGGGAAAATAAGAAGAGTCAGGTAAGATCCTGGGAATAGACCTGTGGGTTAGGGCCCACTCAAAAGAAACACCGTTGAAAAGATTGCTTGAAAAGGAGAATGCACCGGTTGAATTAAATGACTTGAATGAGATAACAGACTCAAGATATCTTGAACACACCGGAACAAATGAATAGTGAAGAGTAGATGATTATGAGGTGCACCGGTATGATAAAAGCATTTGAAATACAGAAAAGAATATGATCAACACCGAAAGCTTGAATTAGATCCACCGGAGAAGAAAAAGAATGAATAATGGTGAACTAGAAACTTCGTTAAAATCTTCATGAGCATCACCGGATAAGAACATTGAAGGAAAAGAATGGAGAGGCTTCACATCAATAAGATGGATACTCGATTAAGAAATCTGAGTCCTTGAAGAAAACAAGGGAGGGAGGGCGGGAAAACAAAGACAACTTGGGATGGATGAACGAACACCATTGAGAAAGCTGAGATTGGATCTTGCGGATGTTGAAATGTTCGGATCCACTTGAAGAGAAACACACCGGTGAAAAGGATTGACATGACAATCTCGATTATCATGAAGGATTGGTATTCACATCGGAGTATGAAAACACCATTTGGGGAAGGTATGGAATCAACATTTGACTTCGAAGCAACTCGAATACCACAATTCAAAAACAAAACAAAGGATTGGCTTGCAAAATAAGCCGGAACAAACATATGATAGAGATTTCGTCCGAAGTTTTCGTGGTGGGGCCTACACGGGCTCGATCGTACAGCACCATCATGTACAAGGCAGTGCACATGACATATGAAGCGTCCCTGAGTCGGCATAGCCAAGGACTCTTTAAGACACAACGAGACCACTGTAAAACCGACCATGAATAGGCGGACCACTAGACGTCGAACCCCAATTTCATATCATACATCTGTCGGAAAGATATCCTAAGAGCTACTTGAATTCCCACCTATGAAACTCCCGAACCTTTCCGGTTATGCAATCAGGTGTTGGGGATACAGGGGAAGCATAATATCTCACCCAAATCTAGCAAATCTTACATCCAGCTGTATCCATCCTTCAACACATAACCAAGAAACCTTCGGAAATCATCTACCTCAACCTTCGAAAAGCATCCGTTATACAAGTTATGGTGATACTCCTGAACTCCCGCCCCAGTACTGGGTGGCGTCGAGGTTATCTCACCAACGAACTGCATAAAAGAGATTTTCGATGTCGGCGTACTAAACTCAGGTATTCCAGGCAACGATAAAATTATGATGACAACACCTCAGAGCTCAACTCCCCGGGACACTTCCACAAAACCCCTGACAGGAGGCACCAAGACAATGTTCTCGTCACAAAACCATCGAAACGATTCCAAGATACCCGTGTGATCCTAAATTTTTTTTAGTGAAATTTGAGAAGAGAAGAGTCAAAACTCTACGTCAGGATGCCTTACCAGAGCGATGAGGAGACTGGGAAATAAAAAGAATTCCTAAACTCTTCGATATATAATTCCTAAATGACTCAAAACATTTTTCTAGACACAACTCGGCCGCTAAAAATGATCAAGCAATGGGGCTCCTAAGGTCGGGGAAGGCTCTGATTACCAACTTGTAACGCCCTCGATGTGGCTATATCTTCCACGTGTCGAAGCACGACTTAGAGGCATAACCGCATTGAAAGCAATGTCGCAAGTGAGGTAATCTTCACACAACCCATGTAATATATAAAGGACAGAGATACATAGTTGGCTTACAATCGCCACTTCACACAATTACATGAATAAAGCATTACATCATCCAATTACAATCAAGGCCCGACTACGGAGCCAAAATAAAAGAAGAACCCCAAATGCGACAAAGGTCCCCGATCGACCCCAACTGGGCTCCAATACTGATCAACTAGAACGAAACAACACAAAGGACAAGATTTTCATCGAGCTCCTCCTTGAGCTTGGTTGCATCGACTGCACTGACTCATCGGCACCTGCAAGCTGGTTTTGGAAGTATCTGTGAGCCACGGGGACTCAGCAATCTCGCACCCTCGTGATCAAGACTATTTAAGCTTATGGGTAAGGTAAAGGTATGAGATGGAGCTGCAGCAAGCGACTAGCATATATGGTGGCTAACATACGCAAAAGAGAGCGAGAAGAGAAGGCAAAGCACGGTCGAGAATCTATGATCAAGAAGTGATCCTAGAACAACCTACGTCAAGCATAACTCCAACAACCGTGTTCACTTCCCGGACTCCGCCGGAAAGAGACCATCATGGTTACGCACGCGGTTGATTCATTTTAATTAAGTTAAGGTTCAAGTTATCTACAAGCGGACATTAACAAATTCCCATCTGCCCATAACCGCGGGCACGGCTTTCGAAAGTTCAAATCCCTGCAGGGGTGTCCCAACTTAGCCCATCACAAGCTCTCATGGTCAACGAAGGAATAGACCTCCTCCCGAGACGTTCCGATCAGACTCGGTATCCCGGTACAACAAGACATTTTGACAGGGTAAAACTAAACCAGCAACACCGTCCGAATGTGCCGACAAATCCCGATAGGAGCTGCACATATCTCTTTCTTAGGGCACACTCAAATGAGCGCTCCATACAACTAAAACCAAACCTCGAGTTTCCCTGAGGGGGC